>NW_023605305.1:109806230-109843911 GCF_014898055.3 Talpa occidentalis | reverse complement strand
AACAAGGAAAGTAGTCCAACAGGGTTTTACTCTATGAGGATCCTTTCAATAATCACAAGTTTGAGTTCAGTTTTATACAGGTAGAGACAGTGAGTTATAAACATCAAATATCTAATTGTTTTTGACAGGGGATTTTTGGTTTTCCCTATAGATTTGTATCTTTTTGTTTCCTAAATTATCTTGACCTAAATAATTACCATCTGTGTGCACAGAAGCATTAGCACACAACTGAAGGGTAATCAAGCATAATTGCTTAACTCCACCCTTGGTTCCCAGTGGTCCCCTATTCAGGAAGTCGGGTTCATGACATGGCATGCTGGGAGGTGTAGTCCTGAAATTTCATCAATGTGGAGATGGTGTTACAGGGCAGGGAGGAGCAGCCCAAACCCGCAAACCTGCCTATTCTAAATGGGTTCTGCCATCCGCCACATCAACACAAAACATATGAGACTTTAATGGGAAGAACTTTAATAAAACTAGGAAACAATACAGGTAAGGCAAAGAGTCTAGTTTCTAAATCAAGCACCCAAAGTTACCCGTCCCCTCGTGGGTAAAAGTGGGTAAAAGTCCATCCAAATGGGATCGGCCCAGAACAAGGCCCCAAAGCCTGCCACAAGTCTAAAGCATCTTCCAGTGGGGACCCACAGAAAAGGGTCAGAAACAACCAGACAAGCCCGGAAGGAAAAGAGCAAAATCAACATCAAGATAAAAGCTGCCATGGTCACCTCCCCACGGGTCTCACCCACATCTGTGTCACCCAGTCCACGACCAAAAGACAAGCGCAGTTTCTTCACGTGTCTCTAGGCTCCATGCGCCTCCTCCAGGTCTCCTGGCTCCATCCTGCTTCCTTCCTCAGTCTCTTCTGCAGCTTCTCCTCTCCCTGCTCAGCTCCACCCTCTCTTGGGTGGGCAGGGAACCTCCCCCTTTCCTGGGGACCACCCTGTTACAATGGGAGTGGAATCAATAAGGTTGTAATGGGATGGAGTTCATTCAGGATGTCATTCTCTGGCTTCTTACTGGTCCTCAAAGAGGAGGGCAAATCTTGGGCCTTAATCATTTTGCTGGTGTCTAAAGAATGTTGTGAAGATGCAAAGGCTAGGTACCCTTTGTTTAACTTTTCTTTATCTGGATCCTTGATCATTATGCACTTCATGTCTGTTCCACAGAACAGGACAGGAGCTGGTTCTGACTTAAAGCCTATGCAGATGGCTTTTCTCTCTTGCCTGCTGATGAGTCTTAGGCTAGAATTCACTATAGAGGACAGTTTAGGATATAGCTTACAAGGTTTCATAAATTCCAGAAGCTCTTCAACCAATATCATTCCTGACTGAGGGTCTGCTACTCCTTAGCGGCCTGTTCAGCCACCATTTTGTTACCTACAGTTCTAAATCCTAAGCAAGGTACAGGAGCCCAACCCTGCAAGGTGCCTTTCAAAGCAAACAAAAGAATAAAGCTAGATCAGGAGGAAAGGCTATGCATCACGAGGTACGACCGGGAACACAATGTTGATGGTGGGGGTGGTGATGACAGATGCATAACACGTACACCCAGATTTATACATCACGGGAATGCCCGGGGGCCAAGGAATGATGTATAACAAAGGGCCCCAGAAGCTGATCAGATGTAGTTGATAAGATTGAAACCACCTGGGGAACTAGGGCATGATCCCAATGACAATACCAGTCATCAAGCAGATGAGAAGTGCCTGGAGGACAGTCTCACAATCCCTGATCTTCTACTTTCTTCCCCTTTCTGTAATCTCCTTCCCTTTCCTTTTTCTCCGCCCCCTTATGCTGTATATCAATAAAAAGGCAGGATCTTGCTCTTCAGCAGCATCCTACACTATGTAGCCTGCTCCATGACTCCTGTGTCTTTATCAGTGTGGTGTTGCCCGATGCAACACCTGACAAATGAAGAAAATGTAGGTTCTTTGTGCTTTGTGTCAGGATGTAAAGGATATCATCCCTTATCATGCTTGCTGAGGTTTTTGGAGTCTGTGGTTTCAGAGTGTGGGGTCCTTGGGTTCACTCTGGTAAAGGTTTTCACCAGAGCTCCTGTTTCAGCAACACGGCAAGTTGCCCCAGTGAGTTTCTCCATGAGACAGAGACGTTAGTTATAATTAAAGAACGAGTTTATTAAGGAAAGGACAGAAGAATAAAGGAAACTTGCATAGACACAAGAGGGCAGGAAGAGGTGCCCTGAAAGGGACAGGTTTGCTGAGAGGGGCCTGCATGGTTGCAGGCGGGCGGCCTTGAAGAGAGCTGCCCTGCTGAGGGAGGTCAGTGAGGAGAAGCCCCGGCAGGTACAGGTCACAGGCAGGCAGGAGGCTGCTGCCCTGCAGAGGGAGAGAGTTGGTGAAAAGAGGCACCTGCAATAGTCACAGGGGGGCAGTGGGCGTGCTGTCCCGAGCCTGTGCAGAGACTGCACTGATATAGTCTTCTGTTTGGGAGGGTCACTCCTTGTGAGCCTTCAGTTTGTTGCTGATTTTGGATAACCAGGCAGAATCCAAAAGGGACCGAGATTCCAGGGTGGGCCCAATCTCTAAATCTTTACCCTCAGGTCTGTGCTCCACTCCCTGGAGCTTGGGATCCTGCTTGGGTCTCATGCCTTGTGATAAAGCTCTGGTGCCTGAGGGTCACGACCTCTACAGCTGAGATAAAGGTCATGTTATTCCCTCGACCCCCCCTCCTTGTGAGTCAGGTTCTGGTCTTGGGGCACCTCCTTTCCAGTCTTTCTATTCTGTCCTCCATTAGTGCTGGGTCCTTCTAGGTTAGCAAACAGCCAAATAAATCTCAGACAGATTGATAAGAGAAAAAGTTAAAAGAGTAATTTGATATATAATATGTATATCTCCTATATACATAGGAAAGAACCAGCATGACGATGTCACTCACCCACATAGCTTCAGACACCATCTTAAATAACTCAACTAAGACAAAAAAAAACAAAAAAACAAAAAAAAAAAACGGGGGTGGGGGTGGAAGAGGAAGGTCTGGGAAGTTAACAGGGAAGGCACGATAAACAAAGGTAAGAATGTTATACAGATTTAAATTCTGCCTTCTCCATTGGAAAGAGTTAAGGAGTTTAGGTCTTCCAAAGACAGCAAGGGCAGAGCACCTCCTTTAACATGTAAATGTCTTTCTCAAAAGGGTGACCTCCACTCAGTCGTCAGAGACCCTCCCACGAAATAAATCTCTGGCCAGTAATACATATTTTTGTATTTTGGAGTGAAACATTTTTGCTCCCCTACATTTAGAAGAAGATGTGGTTTATAAAGTTGACTGAGCCAACATCTTCAAAGTAAGAGAGCCGTTAGGCAACTCACTATTAATATATACCCTTGACTCTTGTGGTTTATCTGTTGGTGAGTAATGAAAGGACTTGGTTTTTCTGCCCAAGTATAACAAGTCTTGTTCAAAGAAACTTGCTTTATTTAAAACTTTGAGATTGTTGGGAGTTTTCCCTTGCTTAAAAAAATAAAGTCAGCACTGAAAGTCTCTTCTTTCTTTACTTCTAAAGGAGAGAAAACAGCTAGTTCTTAGCCCTCTATGGAACTTGTATTCATTGGAAGCCAGATAGGAATTTTTAATCACTTCTCAAATGTCTAACTTGTTTTTTAATTTTTTATTGCATTTATTTAACAAACATATTATATAGTGCCTACTTTATGCTTAGTACTATCCTTTTACCTTTACCTAGTGTTTTACATGTATTGACTTTGGAGGAATAAAGTTTGCTGCCCGAAAATACATCTCTTTGGTAAAAAGACTATTTTAGTTTGATTATTTTTGGAAAACAGCAGATATAGGAGGGGCTCTGAAAGCTGTTTTTGCTCACAAACATTTACATATATGAAGAGAAATCTCCATATGCAAACAGGTGAAGGGAGGTGGTTGACCAAATCTTTTTGTCAAGAACTTAAATCTACATAACAATCATACCTTGACTACTGTGCTTTTCCTGGTAATCTCCCATAAATGACCTTCCTCTTCCTCCAACAAGCTTTGTCTTTAGCTGAAGATAACATTTAAGGTGATGGCTTGAATCATTTCTGTGAGTTACTCAGTTTTCCCAAGTTTCTCCCATGAATTCAGGAGGTTCACATTCTATTAAACTTTTTTCACACACTCAGACACATTGGAAAGAAACAATAACTTTATTCACAGATCATGACATATTCACATACGTGGAAAACCTTAAGGAATTGGGAGAAAAAAGCTTTCCAGAGTAAGTGAGTTTAAGAATGTCACAGGATAGGGCCTCCCCGGTGGCGCAGCGTTGAGCGCTGGGTTGTGAAGCTGCCCGCAGCCTCTGCAGCGCCGGTTCGATCCCGGCTGCTCCCCGCTCTGGCTCTGCTGAATTCTCTCACCCTCCTGCGCTTCTGACTGTACCCAATGCTTGTATGTATAAATAAATAAATAAATCTTTAAAAAAAAAAAAAAAAAAAGAATGTCACAGGATATAAATATTTTAAAATCAATTCTACTTCTTTGAAAAACAATAAACTGGAAATTGGAATTTTTAAAATATAATTTATAAGATAATCAAACATGTAAGATACCAAAACACAAATTTAAGAAAACATGTAAAATCTGCACTAAATATTATCAAACATTGTTGAGTAATTAAAGACCTAAGTAAACTGAGAGAATACCACATCCATGGACCAGAAGACCACATATTGTTAAATCATGTGTTCCCAAATTGATCTATACAATCTATACAAATCAAAGCAACCTAAATCTGTTCTAAAGCAGATCTTTTTGGTGGAAACTGACAAGTTGATTTTAAAGCTTATGTAGAAATGCAAAGGGCCTGTAAGAGCCAAAGCCATTTTTTTAAAAAGGAATAGAGTTAAAGAACATGCACCACCTAATTTCAAGACTCACTGTGATCAAAACAATGTGTCACTGGCATTAGAAGTCATATAAAACAGAGAAATATAACAGAATCTAGAAATGGAATTTCAACCAAGTTGGCAAGGTAATTCAATAGGGAAGGAACATTTTTCAACAAATGGTGCTAGAACTATGGATATTCATATGGAGACAAAATGAACTTTGACATTTATATCATACTGTAAGAATAGAGCATAACAGCAGCCATTTTAAAGTACAGCAGCCATTTAAGAGCTTAACTGACAGTGAGGTTGCAATTCCTGGAATCCTAGATTCTAAGAACCGGGCATCTGTAACCATTAGATTACCTTAACAGTCAGATTCCTAGAATCCACATCTGAAGCTGTCAGATTGCCCTAAGGGGCCCTTTCTGTATGCCTATTTAAACTGCTTAATTTTGGTGCTGGGGTCCAGCCCTGTGTGGGCGCGGCTGCTGTGTCAGTTCCACTTGGGGGTTCCGACCCTAGCTCGAGCTAGCTAATAAAGGCCACTTTTGCTTTTGCATGGAACTTGGGTCTTGGTCATTCTTGGACACAAGAACGGCACCGGTGTGCTTTAACAATATCACACCATACAGAAATACTAACTTGAAATAGATCATAGACCTAAATGGGCAAACTTAATGAAATGTCTAAATAAAACCACAGGAGAAAAATCATCTCAATCTTGGATAGGCAATAATTTCTTAGCTAGGACACAAAACATAAAAGAAAAAAAATTGATAAATCAAGTTTGACCACATCTAAAACTAATGTTCTTCAAAAGACCTTAATAAGATAATATAAAGAGAAGCACCATCTTAAGTGAGAACCTTCGAATGGTTAATTTCCAAAGGCCATAGATTTAGGAAGCTTTCCATCTAATGGAGGTAGATTCTGCATGACATTTCCCTAGGTTGTTTTTCCCTCACTTTGTTCAATTTGGATTTTCTAAAGATTGGCCACTGTCTCTACAGTAGTATGGTGGCATTCAGAAGCAAGCCTGATTCCTGCCCACTCTCCAAACTGGATTTGACACAGCTAGATAATGAAGCCAAGGGAGGATGACCCTTGAGCTCACTTAGCTTGTGTCAAAAATCAGAGACATGGAACTCTTCACTAAAGTATGGATCTGTGGGTATCCGCGTTTACTTCTCTTTTTTTTCTTATTTTATAAAAGCAATGTCTGTTCATGACTTAAAAATCAAAAAACACAAATTATCCAGGGCTTACTGGTTGCAAGAAACAAACTCAGTTCAAACAATTTAATCAAAAGATTGTTGGGCTTCCCAACCAGCTCATTCTGACCTATTTCAGATTTAAGAACAGCTGGATCCAAGGCTTAAGTGACATGTCCAGGGTCCACAGTCCTTCACTCTAGGCTCTGCATCCCTCATTTTGTGGGTGAGCTATATTTTTACCTACTACCCACTACTTTCTCCAGGCAACCAGAGAGAACATCCACCCACTTTCCATCTAGCAACTCAAGAGTGGAAAAACAAGCACTTTCTCAAAGTTTGCCTGTCAGGCCAAGAAAAATTAATGATTGAGCCTACCTGAATCAAATGCTTTGAGCCATCTTCGCAGCCAGGGGTATGAAAAAAGTACCAATTACCAATGCAATTGCCTTCATGTTAATTGAATAGAATTTGCACGGCAGTTGCCTCTCCCACCTTACAATGAACTGTGCTGTGTACTCTCTCTGATGATGCCTGCACAACCTAAACTAGACTTGAGATAGTCGTGTGTTCTTTCATCCACAAGAAGCCTACCCTGCCAGGAGCTGTGCTAAGTCCAGAGGATACAAGCAGACACATCTCCTGCCTTAAACTACTGAACTAGAAGCACCCCCTACAGTGAAAGCTATTCCTATCTCCATGGGGCCCCCCTGGGAGCACAAGTGGTCTCTACCTCCACACAGTTGTATGAGTGGAGATATTTAGTTACTTACACTAAGGTGTTATTATTCTGATTCCCAAAGTTATACTCAATCCCTTTTGAAAACCTGCTTCCAGCATAAGTTGCTTGTTTGACTAACATGGACATGAAGTGAACAATTGTCATTGAGGTTGAATGGAACAGGAATTAGGGACACTCCGATCATCCCAGAATTTTTCTATAGTATATTTATAAATGTGTTCTTCAATATTATCAGTCCCCTAGTTCTTCAATTAGTAAATACTCTTAACATCCATGAGTCTTAAAATAGCAAAAAGCAGGCCTCCCTGGTGGCGCAAGGGGTTAAGCACCGCACTATGAAGCAATCCACAGTCTCTGCAGCACGAGTTCGATCCCTAGCTGGCCAGAGAGCAACCCACGTGGCGCAGCAGACCTCTCCTGTCTTGCCCGCTGCTCCCCTCAGCAGTGTGTTTCAGTCGGTCTGCCTGTTCTGTTCCCCACTCTGTCTCTGGTGAATCCTTCACCACCTGCATCTCTGGCCTGTGCCCCAGCTCTTGTATGCATAAATAAATAAATCTTTAAAAAAAAAAAAAAAAAAAGGGGCCTCCCCGGTGGCGCAGCGGTTGAGCGCTGGGTTGCGAAGCTGCCCGCTGCCTCTGCAGCGCCGGTTCGATCCCCGGCTGCTCCCCGGCCACCGGAGGAGGGTCCCACATTGGTGCGCAGACCTCTCCTGCCGCCCGCTGCTCCCCTCAGCAGTGTACTTCGGTCCTTCTGCCTGCTCTGCTCCCCGCTCTGGCTCTGGTGAATTCTCTCACCCTTCCACGCTTCTGACTGTACCCAGTGCTTGTATAAATAAATAAAATAAATCTTTAAAAAAAAAAAAAAAAAGATAGCAAAAAGCTGTATTGGAAACACAGCTCTGAGCTCTAATGTATTCATCCCCGCATGCTGTGCAATTCTGCATATTATATCTTTTGTTTCATGGATAACAATGAAGATGAAATCTTAGTGCCAGTTACTTTGTGTGTATAGCTGAACCTTTTCTTCTCTCTCTTAAATTAAGCATGGAAATCTTCAAGTTAGTCTGGAGCCAACATCCCCTGCATTTTCCAACAAAGATACAATCCTTTCAATACAATTACACAGAAGATACAAAAGCACAAATATAAATACACATGCAATTATATGTCATTTATATAAAGGAGAAATCTAGGGTCTTTTTTTTTTTGACTTAGGAAAAGGAATACTCATTGTATAATTAGATTGTTTTAATTTTGTACTAAAAATTAAATTGAAAATAGCAAAAATTCAACTTACATGCAATGTGTGAGGAATACATCTATGTGTAAAGAGAGATACACCAATAAAGATTTAACAATAACATATATGTGCTTTTTTTCTAGGACCACCTGAGCCCAATCTCCTTTCCAATTCTGTGATGAACCCATACGTTTGCCGATTACCCTCAGGTCTTGGATCCAAATTAACATTTGGTTGGTGGCACTTGTAGGGGAAATGTAGCACAGCAGATTGGAAATTTATGAACCTCCTGGAAAAGCTATTTGCTAAACTTGTGTCAAATCTGCTTGAGTCGGCTGTGGCAGCTGCAAAATCGAGGTGCCTGGGGTGCAGATGGTATTCCTGTCACATGGCCAAGTGTTGGCTAAATCCCTCACATCACAGCACCCTCAGTCAACGGAACTGGGACCTTCTAGTAGGGCACCTGTACCCCACTCCAGTCACCAACCAGGCCACATAGGGCTGCAGCCTTGAGACAGGCATAGGAGCAGAGAAGAGTAGAGACAGAGCAAGCTGCATTCGTCAAAGTACACAATGCCTGGGCTTAGAAGTATGCTCTCTCCAGAAGCACCAAGAATACTTAGAAAACTCCCATTATTACCCAAGATACCTCCCTCCAGCAATGCAACTCTTTCTCCGTCCCACTCAAAAGGTATCAACTGTCTAATGTGGCATCTCTGGACCCTGCTAATCTGGACCTGTCTGCCTTCAAACACCCACAAGAACTTCACCTTTCACACATTCTGCTTATTCTTCCTCCAATACTGGCTCACCGGAGTGTATCTTTGGGGTTTTACTTCTGCTTGCAGGGGTGGGGGTTGTCCCGCAGGAGGAGAAACTATGCCCTGGGGAACCCAGAGTAGAGAATTAGAAGCAATGCACAGAATTAGGTTAATATTGCATGGAATTTTTTTTTTTTTTTTTTTTTTGCTGTCCAGTTCTGTTTTTTTCCATTCTTTTTTTGACTTTTTAAAAATTTATTTTTATTATTTTTTAATTTTATATATATATTTACATCATGTTTCAATTTTGCACCATGTATGCATTTTCATCTTGGTTATAGTCCCCATACAATTCCCACCCCACCTTGTTTTGATCCTACTCCTTCCTCCCGCCCTGTAGTGCATGGAATTCTTAACTACACTTGCAGCTCAGCATCCTGGCTGCTCAGATGGAGTATGGACTCTCCTCTGAGCCCCTGAGCCACATATCCGGGTGCCTGGTCCACATGCAGCTCCTTATACCTGGAAACTTACATGCAATTCTGTACTATCTCCTGCTTTGAACTCAAGTCCTGTTGAGCTAAATACATTCTCCAAGAGATTTTCCTTTATGTTACTTTCAAAATTAGGTCACTTCCCCCCATAATGCCTTGTCCTTTCCCTTCATAGCACCTATAATTTTTATTGTATATTAATCTGTTTGGTTATTATTTTCTCTCTCACTATACTGTGGCCACAAGGAGAACATGGACTATGTCTGTTCTGCTCAGATTATATACCCAACAATTAAGTGTTCAATATTAATTTACTAAATAAATTATAAGTTTTTTGGGGTTTTTTTAGTGCAATCATGTAAAGCTATAAATGTCTCTCTTATCAGTGCTTTAGCTGTATCCCACAAATTTTGATACTGATGTATCCTCATTATCATTTCAGTTTAAATATTTTGTAGCTTCACTCTTGATTTCTTCAATGATACATAGCTTATTTAGAAGTATATGGTTTTAATTTCAAATACCTTGAATTTTCCTAGATATTGTGTTATCACTGATTTCAAAATAATTACATGGTGGTCAGAAATCAGATTCTTCTTTTTTTTTTAATTTTTTTAAAAGATTTATTTATTTATTTATACAAGCACTGGGTACAGTCAGAAGCGCGGGAGGGTGAGAGAATTCACCAGAGCCAGAGCGGGGAGCAGAGCAGGCAGAAGGACCGAAGTACACTGCTGAGGGGAGCAGCGGGCGGCAGGAGAGGTCTGCGTGCCATGTGGGACCCTCCTCTGGTGGCTGGGGAGCAGCCGGGGATCGAACCGGCGCTGCAGAGGCTGCGGGCAGCTTCGCAACCCAGCGCTCAACCGCTGCGCCAACGGGGAGGCCCCTAAACACCCCATTTTTAACATTTCTCCATCACAACATTATGTCTCTCTTATTTCCAATCTCAGTAATGAAAACTGAAACATTAGAAAACTGCCATGAGCAAAAAGATTATTTCTTTTAATGCTAAAAGGAGAGGTGTAACCAAGAAGCTGGCCCATCCCCTACTTGCATCCCTGATACAGGAATCACTCACTAAAGAGATGAGTTGTGGGATCTCTCCCAACTTCCCAAACTTTCTGTGAAAGTTTCTTTCTTGAATCATGAAAAGCAGCTCTACTCATTTCTAACATTTTTATGCCTTTCACTTTATTAAATGTGGGGCTTTCAATAATGCATGAAAAGAAAATCATTTCATGGCTAATAAAGTAGGATTGGCAGACAAACTTTTTGACTAGAGCATCTAACTGTGAACACAATCAATGCAACTTTAACAAGTGTTTCAGTCTGGTATAGATTCAGGGGAGAATTTCACAGCACTCAGAGGAAATCAAGCACAAGGTTAACTGTGATTTTTCTTCTGTTTGAACCTCCTGAATATCTTTTATTCCTGCTGTGGGAAACACCTGGCAATACAGATCTTTAGACTGTCATACACAGAAGGTTCACAGGTTTCCCCTAAATATTCAGCTTAAAAATTGGGGGGTTTGTTTTTTCAGTAAATTGCTATCATTTGATTGCTAGAGAAACTTATTGCTGGTTTTAGGTTGTTTTCAGTCTTTTTATTTTTTTATTTTTTTTTTTTGAGAGTTTTTTTTTTTTTTTAATTTTTTTTTTAATAGAGGCATGTTTGAGCGCACTTCCGGCAGCCCTCGGGCCGGCCGCCGGCCGCCTTTGCTCCGCAGTTGTCTCCTCCCGGGCACACCTGGACGGCCGCCCGGAAGCCGTCTTGGAGTTCTGAAGCTCCTGCCCCTCCACACTCAAAACCCGTGGAGGTGGGTGGCCTGTTGCCAGTTCGAGTCCGTCGTGCGCTGGGAACCATCTACCTGGCCGCTCTCCCTCCCCGTCCAGCCGCCGACCATGCCCGCGGGCGTGCCCTGGCCCACCTACCTGAAAACGGTCGCCGCCAGCCTCCTGGCCATGTGCGCCGGGGCCCAAGTGGTGCACAGGTACTACCAGCCCGACCTGACAATACCTGAAATTCCACCAAAGCCTGGAGAACTCAAAACGGAGCTTTTGGGACTGAAAGAAAGACAACATGAACCTCAAATTTCCCAGCAGTAGAAAACTCAAAATACTGCTCTGGCAAGAACTTTGAATAGTATTATAAGTCTTTAATATATAAGTATTTTAAAATAGAGTTAAACTGCTTGTCCGTAAGCACCATTGCAAGAGCAGGTGCTTGGTAGATGTTAATGGAGCTCTAATTAAGGTTTGACCAGCGTTTCTTGAAAACTGCCACAGCTCATGTTTTCAACTTCTTGAATGTGGTTTGTAGATACTTAATCTTGACTAACTTATGAGATAAGAGTATTTGAGATACTGCCCTTATAATTCTGTTTTTCTCTCTGAATAAGCTTGAATATACGGCAAATGGAAAGTATTAGTGATAAGTGATATTGACAAGGAATACTTATCGTATGAAGCTAATATTTCTCTAAATATTGGAAAGTATTTGGACTAAGCAGAATAAAATTGAAATATTTAAAGCTTGAAAAAAAAAAATAGAGGCATGTTTTTATTTATTTATTTGTTTGTTTGTTTGTTTGTTTTGTTTATACATGCACTGGGTACAGTCAGAAGCACGGGAGGGTGAGAGAATTCACCAGAGCCAGAGCGGGGAGCAGAGCAGGCAGAAGGACCGAAGTACACTGCTGAGGGGAGCAGCGGGCGGCAGGAGAGGTCTGCGCGCCATGTGGGACCCTCCTCTGGTGGCCGGGGAGCAGCCGGGGATTGAACCAGCGCTGCAGAGGCCGCGGGCAGCTTCGCAACCCAGCACTCAACCGCTGCGCCACCAGGGAGGCCCTGTTTTCAGTCTTTTTAGATGTCATCAGTGCCCATTCTGGATGTCTAAGGTTATTAAAAATAAATCAAAAAAATTTCCATCTACCTAAGACTTTAGAAATCAGATTCTATCATTGTAGGAAACTTTTGAATGCTTATGGCAGACAGCTATCTAGGTGATAGGGCTTGAAAGGACCACAAAACCCCTATCACAGAAGCAGACTGTCCACCAGTTACTCCTTTGAGTGAGTCATTTTCTTCAGTCTCATGTTACAAAGTCTTGCCACCTCTGCACAGATCACATTAAGTTTTACTAAAATGTTGAAATATATTTGTTCATCTGATCAGTTGGTGATTCACTAGGCTTCTTTGGGTTCCCCTAACATTGTGAAGAAGTCTTACCTGTCAAGCTCTGTCTTCCAGTTAAGAGACTATCAAAATAATTCAATAAGAATATAATGAAGGCTTGGGCCTGCCCGGTGGCGCAGTGGTTGAGCGCTGGGTTGCGAAGCTGCCCACAGCCTCTGCGGCGCCGGTTCGATCCCCGGCTGCTCCCCGGCCACAGGAGGAGGGTCCCACATGGCGCGCAGACCTCTCCTGCCGCCCGCTGCTCCCTCAGCAGTGTACTTCGGTCCTTCTGCCTGCTCTGTTCCCTGCTCTGGCTCTGGTGAATTCTCTCACCCTCCCGCGCTTCTGACTGTACCCAGTGCTTGTATAAACAAAAACAAACAAACAAACAAATAAATAAATTAAACATGCCTCTAAAAAAAAAAAAAAAAGAATATAATGAGGGCTTGGAAGAGGGTAGTAGTGGTAAAGATAAGAAAACAGTAAATTGGGCCTCCCCAGTGGCACAGAGGTTGAACGCTGGGTTGCGAAGCTGCCCGCAGCCTCTGCAGCGCTGGTTCGATCCCCGGCCAACGGGCGAGGGTCCCACATGGCGCGCACAGACCTCTCCTGCCTCCTGCTGCTCCCCTCAGCATTGTACTTTGTCAGTCTGCCTGTGCTGCTCCCCGCTCTGGCTCTGGTGGATTCTCTCACCCTCACATGCTTCTGACTGTACCCAGTGCTTGTATAAATAAATAAAAATCTTAAAAAAAAAAAAGAAAATGGTAAATTCATGAAATCCTTAGGAAGATGAATCTAGAAGATGGGGTAACTGATTGGATGTGAGGGATAAGAGAGAAGTCAAGGAACCTTCATGGAATTCTAGCTTGGACAACTGAGCAAATAGAGAAAAGTGTCACCAACTGCACTGGCAAATATAAGAGAAGGAGCATATTTAGCTGAGATGATGATGACTTCAGTTAAATATGAAGACCTTGAGCAGCCTGCGGGGTGCCCAGAGGGGAACAACCACTTTCTGTGCTAGAAAATGTGCCATAGTATGGCATATCTGCACATCAAATGTGCCAGTTTGGTGGATAAACCACTTTACTGACCCTTCAAAAACGCAAGAAACTAGATATTGATTTTCCAAGACATCTGGGTTCATATGTCACATGACCCAAATACAATCAATCAGTTCACTCTACTCAACACTTTGTTTCATTACTGAAACAATAAAAGCAGGGGACAGACAGCTGGAAACTCATTCAGATGTCTCCAGTGGTACTACCCAGTGTGCTGTGATGATCCAAGCAGGGCATCTGCTTCCTTGGTGGAAACTGTGGTGGCCCCTTCTCTACCACACCACAATCCCTGCTCATTTTCTAGCCCTGATTCTCAGTCCTCCTGCAGACTCTCTGAGCTAACCCATATCCTCCCTAACTCAATTACATTCTGATTAAGTCAATGAGAGATGGTTTCTGTAGTTTACAGTCCAAAATTTCCACCTAGTAAAATAAACAGGAGAGAGAAAACTAGTAAAGAAATGGATCAACAAAGAAATCGGACAGTTGACTGGAGGATTGGTTTTCTGACTAGTCAGAGGAAAGAGTAGTAAAATCTAGTTAAGGTTTTGGGAAGGGAATCTAGCAACACTGACCCTCAGTGGTAAACGGCAACAGTTAATTTAGCACTTAGTCACGTGGAATGATAAGCTCCTTTAGGCAAGTTTGAAGACCATATTGCAAAGAATGAATGAAAAATATCAGTCATAAAGACTGTTGGAAGAATCATTTTTCCTAAGAGCACTGGATAGCTTGAAAAATAAAAAATGACAAATTTACATCTCTAAATTTTCAACCCCCAAATTTTTCCTAATGTGCTAAAAGCAGTATCTTTTGATTTGCAGTCTTTTAAGGCTAAGATAGCTAAGAACCAAGCACAGAATTGCATTGCCAAATTTCAACATCTATTGCGTTGACAAAATCCCTAGGAATGTTATGCACAGGTCATGGCATTGTTCAAGAAAGACTGACCCCAACAGTTGTAATAAAGATGTCTGAGATGTTATGGAAGACACAGAGACCACTGAACATTGAACCCTGACTAGGTCTCGCCTGTCACCTGAATCACATTCCCTACCCTTGTCTGAATGCCCAGTCTGAAGATGCTATAACTCCTTTCCCACATTTCCTTTTGGAAGAAAGCTAATCCTACTCATCCATGGGGGTAGTCATCATCAGGGAAGGCAAGGTCTGAGGGATGATGGGGGACTATGGTGTCATACCCACCCCCACCCCGGCAAATCTAGTAGGCCCAAGTTAGGCCTCTTGTCACCTTGGTATGAGAACAAGAGGTCAACCAAGGCCTTGTAGGTTACAGGAGGTCTATTACTATTACTGAAAAGAATACAAACTGCTTTGGAGTTGAGAGCAGTAAGAGAGATAAAGGAGAAGCTCCTGTTTCTGCCCAAATCCTTCAACCCTCCCTAATTAAAGAAGAACTCACTGATCTCTCTTTTATAACCTAGAAGAATGTAGTTTGGAAGGATCTCACAGTTCTAAGTTTATCAGTAAACAGTAAAGATCTAAGAATCTCATCTTTGTTCACAGAGTACAGATGAGGTCACCCCCTCCTTGTCTGTCATATGGTCTTTCCCTCTCTGTCCTTGGTGCCCCAGATCTTAAAACCCAGGATAACTCTGCCTGGTTTACTCCATTATTTGTTAGAATGTATAACCATTTGAATTCTCCATAGATAGGTAAGTTATTAAATTCATTATTTTTCCTTTGTTCACCCACTTGATGCTATTTTGATTACTTGTCTAGCTCACAAAGAACCCAGAGGGGTAAGGTATAATTTATTTTGTGTACTGACAGCACCAAGATAGAAAGAGTCTGGGCCCCTGGACAACTTCCTGAAGCAGAGCTGCCACACCAGCCCCAGACTGTCTGCCTTCAAACAAAGACATGCGCTATGGGTCACTTCTAAGTCATTGTTTTTTGGGACCTCACTTATACCCAGAAAAACCTATATCCTGTGTTATCTATAGGTTGATACCTTAAAATGTGTCACTGACTTAGGAGGTGACAGAAAAGAATCATTGCATGCTAGAAAACCAGTGACACTTGATATGCTATAGCAACACATTTGTTCCAATTGTCACCTACAGTACATTGGGAGGTATGAACGAGCCCTGTGACTCTGGACAAAATGATTTATTTTAAAAATCAGTGTATTATCACATTTGGGGTGCTCTCTTTCCTTTTTAGAATAATCCAATGAAAGAGGAGTGTTCTAGGGGAAACTTAGCAAAGATGGGCAGTAGGGAGCACAATTCTGTGGAAAAGGGTGCTCTCTCTGCCTGCAGCCTCATCGTAAGTTGCCTTTTGTTACAGACACATCTCTGTGAATGGGGAAGGATTACTAAACATTTAATCTACCCCCACTTAATGCACTTGCCTTGGATTTCAAATCCCAGGATACCATGAATCAAACTTCCTGCATGGGGGAGTTGCTGAGAACTAGGACTGGGGAAATCCTTTCTTCTCTCTGTCTCTATCTCTTTGTCTCTCTGTCTCTCTCTCTCCCACACACACCAATTCTATTAAAATCTTTCACACGAAGAGTATGTTTCCTTTGCCTTTGTGCATATGGACGGCCAGACCCCTTCAAGAATATGCACCCCTGAACAGATGGCAGTCCCTGCATACCCCTAATACTTTAAGTCCAAGAGTATGGGGCTGCTTAGTTAACTGATTCTAGTCCCTAAACAAAATAGCATTTATAAATTAAGCACTAATCTGATAGCAAGAAGTAAGTCTGTGACCACGGCCTTAACTTTTTCAGGCATCTCCTCTTAAGATCTCTTTCCAAGGGTCTCCCTGGTGGCACATGGGTTAAAGACACAGTGCTATCAAGCTGTCATCAGCCACTGCAGCACGAGTTCAATCCCTGGCTGGCCAGGGAGCTACCTACATGGCGCAGTAGACCTCTCCTGTCTCACCCGCTGCTCCCCTCAGCAGTGTATTTCAGTAGATCTGCCTGTTCTGCTCCCCTTTCTCTCTCTGGTGAATCCACTCACCCCCTGCACCTCTGATTTATACCCCAGTTCTTGTATGCATCAATAAATAAATCTTTCAAAAAAAAAATACCATCCCCGTGGTCAAGAATGGATTAAGGTCATTGATTTTTCCCCTACAAAGCAGCTGCTTCAGATGGCCTCAAGATAACTGCCATTAAATTGGATCGGGGATAAGGAGTGAACTGAGCATAAATGTTGGTAAACAAATGTCTAACCCCTTCAGGCTTAAAAATCTAGGTCTAGACAAGACAGTTAGCCATTGAGACTTCTACATGGAATCCACCAGAAGCAAGTAGACAGAAGGCCAAAGATAACACAAGTGTGACATGAAAAACATTTGACCAGCCAACCTTCAAACTGTACAACCTCTAAAGCAGAAGTTGACACAATTTTCATGAAAAGGGCCACCTGGTAAATATTTCAGGCTTTGTGGGCCTGATGTACCTGAATCCACGTCTTGTTTGCAGACTCTTCCACTAGACTCTTGGTGGGAGGAAAGGCCTTTCTTCTCACTCAAACCAGATATTTGCTCTCCCCTTATCAGGCAACCAAAGCAAAGGCAGGTGGGAAACAAGTGACACAGAGAAGCAGGACAGTTAGAATTCCCTCAGGCAACTCTGTGGTGTTGCCCATGTGGCAATGGTGCCAACTATCTCCTGGATCAGTGGGCTGTAACCAGTTCAACTCTGGCGGGAGTTCTGGTCTCCCTGCTTCCCTCCCTGCTTAGTTTCTAAACTTAGTTTCTTCCCCTATTTGGTCAATTCTTTCTTTTTTTTTTTAATTTGGTCAATTCTTGAGAAACTTAATACATTTCCAATTATTTCCTTTTCCTGCTTAAGTTAGTCAGGTTTATATTGTTTTCGTGGTTTGAGGCTTAACAGGCATTACCCCATGTAGATCAGAGTATCAGTTTTGCAACTATCAACACAAAAGTATTAGTAAAATATATGAGATGGTTTGAAACTTCCTCAGGAGACTATGGAGAAACAGAAGTAAGCTGGAGACAGAACCCATGGGAACAAAAACATTCAAGGAAGGGAAAGAAAACAATCTGTAAAAGGAGAGTGATGGAGAAAATGGAACACGTGGGAAATCAAGAGACTGTGTGTTGTGCAAAAGAATGAAGCCAGACCACTCTCTCACACCATACGTGAAAATTAATTCAAAAAGGTAAAACGAAGGAGAATAGATCGAAGACATGGGTATAAGACCAGAAACCATAAAATGCATAGAAGAAAACATTCCACGACATTTGCTTCGGTGATGTCTGGGGACTCAGCTACAATGGCAAGAGAAATGAAAACAACAATAAACAAGTAAGACTATATTAAATTAAAAAGCTTCTGCACAAAGGAAGTAACTATGATTAAAACAAAAAGACACCCAAAAGAATGGGAGAAACTATTTGCTCATCATACATCAGACAAGTGGCTAATATCCAAAATCCACAAAGAACCATACAATGCAACAATAAGAAAACAAAGAATCCAATCAAAAAATGGGCCGAATTGCTAAATAGACACTTCCCTGAAGAAGACAAACAGATGGGCACAGGCACATGAGAAAATGTTCATCATCACTTATCATCAGGGAAATGCAGATCAAAATCACAATGAGATTCCACTTCACACCTGTGAGAATGGCCTGTAGCAAAAGGACCTGAGACAGGGCCTCCCTGGTGGCGCAGCGGGTTGAGTGCAGCGCTGTGAAGCTGTCCACAGCCTCTGCAGTGCAGATTCAATTCCTGGCTGACCAGGGAGAAACCCACATAGAGCAGCAGACCTCTCCTGTCTCACCCGCTGGTCCCCTCAGCAGTGCTTTCGGTCCATCTGCCTGTTCTGCTCCCTACTCTGTCTCTAGTTAATCCTCTCCCCTTCCTGCGCCTCTGGCCTGTACCCCAGCTCTTGTATAAATAAATCTTAAAAAAAAAAAAAAAAAGACCCGAGACAATGTTGGTGAGGGTGTGGGGATAAAGGAACTCTTACACACTGTTGGTGGGAATATAGACTAGTCCAGGCCCTCTGGAAACAGTATGGAGGTTTCCCCTAAACTTAAACTCCATCTACCATTTGACCCAACAATCCCTCTCCTGGTATCTACCCAAAGAATACAAAAACTCTAATTCAAAGAGACACGATCACACCAGTGTTCAATGCAGCACTGTTTACAATAGCCAACCTATGGAAACAACCTAAGTTCCCAAAGACAGGTGAGAAAATAAAGAAGAGGTGCGATATATCCACGATGGAATACTCTGCTAGATATAGGTAGGTAGATCTATAAGATATATGTGTGTAAAAATATATGATAAATATTAATATTTTTATTTACTTGAATAGATAGCATATAAATATAAATTTATATATGATATATATATAAAAGTATATGATAAAATCGTGCTGATGTGACAACATGGATGAAACTAGAGGGGTTTACGTTAAGTGAAGTATGTCAGAAGAAGAAAGACAAATACCAGATTATTTCACTCATGTGGAATATAAAGAAACAAAGCAAAGGAACATACAAAAACAGACCAAAACAAATCCTTGAAATCTGGGGCCTCCCTGGTGGCGCAGGAGTTATCGCCAGCCACTGAAGCATGAGCTCAATCCCTGCCAGGGAGCTACCCACATGGCACAGCAGACCTCTCCTGTCTCTCCCACTTCACCCCTCAGCAGTGTGTTTCAGTGGATCTGGCTGTTTTGCTCCCCACTTCCTCTGGTGGGTCCTCTCACCACCTCCCACCCTGCACCTCTGGCTTACACCCCAGTTCTTCTATGCGTAAATAAATAAATCTTTTAAAAAAAATCCTTGAAATCTGACTACAGAAATGATATAGATAGGTATATGGGGAGGGTGAAAGGTGGGGGGACAAAGAGGTAAGCAGGCCCAACGGACTGTGGTCAAGGTGTATTGAACTTTGGTGGAAGACCTGGTGTGATAACATTCATTGGTAGAGGTGTGAACCAACACACCATTGGAAATCAATGTTACCTCAAGAAACATAATAAAAATAGCCTGACAGAGTATTCTGAAAATGTTAGTTTTCAACATATCCTATATTAACAATCTAATAGATATTATACATAATATATAGCATATAATTATGTCTATCATGTATTCTATTAATAAATCTCAATGAATTCAGAGTTAATCTGGGATGCTGAATCTAAAAATTTCATTAAGGATTTCAGACTGCTATATGAAATTTTCTGTTATTTATAAGAACACGAAGTTGCTCTCTGAGTTAATCAAACATTGTCATTTTGCAGATAAAAAATAAATCTTATGGAAACTAAGTGACTTGCACAAGAAATATCACTAATTACCACCACGTGTAGTGCTTTTAGACCAATGCCGTTTCACTGAAAAGCAGGTGAATTGAAGTAAACCTCTCACCTATTTGCTGTGAGACTGAATAAATATAATCTATGAACAAAGTGTTTTTAGAAAAAGAGAGAGAGTGTGTGTGGAAAGAGATGGAGATCGAAGATCAATTGGAAGTGGAATTTTTCTATGTGTAAATAAGGCACAGAGGGCGTTGGTGACATTTGCAGAAGACACCGGGGCCTGGCAGCCAGCAAGGGTCACAGGCATGGACCTGGTGCTCACGGAAAATAGAAACGCGGATCAATTTTCACCGAGCAAGCATTTTTTGAAGCAAACTTTTAAAATCCAATTCAATTCCAAATATATTTCCTTACCGTGCAGTAAGCAGTTTATCATTTTTTTCATTTTTCATCTTTCTATTTTTGAAATTATTTTCATGAACGTGATTCTTTTCCTCTTCCTTTTCACATCCCAAAGTAGATTCATCCTGCGTTCCTGATCCCTGCACCTGTCCCGTAGAGCATCTGCCCTTGTGTAAAGGCAGGAACGGGGCACAGTGCAGGTTTTCTGATCCCATGCAGACCGGGTAAAGGAGGAATCAGAGTCCTTAGTGGGTTTTTTTGCAGGTTTTTTATTGGGGTTCACCAGGCATATGGCAGGCAGGGGTGTTGGGGTGCTGGGAGGCTGGCAGTCCTCCCAACCCCCAGCAAATCCTCACTCTATCTGGGCTCTCTGGCTTTCTCTGCTTCTCTTCGGCTTCTTTCTCAGCTTCTACTGCTGCTGCTGGCGTCCCCGTGACGCCGCCCTTAAAAGCACAGTCTTAGCTCAGCTGAATCCCATCTACCTATGCCCACACCCTATTCCAGGTGCCCGCCATCAGGCATGCATTCAGGACAAGGATCCGTCATCTATCCTGATGGTGGGAGGGCAGAAAAGCCTGATACTTTCTTTCCCCTACACCTTGTGACTGTGGAGCCATTTTTTAAATTCAACTTTGCAAATTTGCTCAAGTAAATTTATTTTGTTAATTTTCCATCTGTGACAAATTTGATCAAATACAGTGAGAACTGAAGTTGCATTTTGGGGGTCCCTCTCTCTAGTCCGCCAGGCTGGAAGTTAAAGCTCCTGCAAAGGCTCCACCTAGGGAAAAATCCATATGCCTGTGGGGAAAAGAAGTTAAAGAAAGGTCTTGAGGTCTGTTGCTGAGCAAAAACAGTTCCAGAAAGATTGTTATAGAGCAACCCCGATACAAAACGGGGTGCCTGACTGTGGGTCCTCACCCGCGCGCTTAAAAGGACTTATCAATGCTCTACTGCAGGCACACGTGAAAGGTTAATAAAAGGTTTATTTACAAGGGAAAGGGAAATGAGGAAATGTACAGCTATGGGAGAAAAGTGGGAGACAAAGTTTTAAATGCGTCCTACCCGATCCGCCGATCAGGAATCCCAAAATGGCGCTCTCAGAGTTGGCCGCCAGCCAGGAGCGGTGAAGCCAGGAGGCGAGCGATCGCGAGCCAGAGAGAGAGCAAGGCCCACGTGTTTGGTTTTTATATCCAACCTGGCTGCCCAACTCCACCCTCAGGTCCCAGCCACCCTCCCCTTGGTGGTGATGGGATTTGTCTTTCCCAATGTCCTGATGGCTTTAGTCTGGAGTGGGGGTGGAGTCCACAAAGCCTGTATGAGATTATCTCAGGACATCCTTTCCCCCTAACAAGATCACGACAAAGAGCACACAACCAAGATCCCTGTGGGCAGAGTCAGGAGCATGTTCACCCTCAGCGATGGACAGCAGCAGCCTCTGACAGGCCCACCAGAAAGCCTGACGCTTCAAAAGCTACACATGAAATCCTTACCAGAAATACTGCTTGGGGCAGCGCCCCGGCCCACCTGGGACTCGCCTCTTCTTTCTCCTTGTCCTCACAAACTGTCCTCTTAAAATGAAAACATAAATAAATAAGAAAGCCTTGTTTTGATGACTGTTCTGTGATGCAAAGAAATGATTATTTCCTTCTTAACTAAAAAAATGATAACTCATTCGAACTTGAGAGGGTTGGGCAGTTCTCCCAGAGCTGAAGCTGCAAACTTTTCTCAGGTTTGAGTCTCACTTTATCTAACTCTCTAATTATCACTAATTATTGGATCCTTATTTCCATCTGCAGCCGTCTGGGCCTAGCAGCGCTTAGAATGAACTGGATGCACACGGAGAGCTCGTGTTTACTTGGCTGATCCCTGAGAAAAGTGCACAGTTTTGGGTGCAGAGGCACGGGAAGGAGGGGGGTGCAGGAAAGAGTGAAGGGGAACAGGGAGCGAACCCCGAGGCAGGGAGGGGAGCCAGGGACCCCGCAGGTCCGGGTCCTGAGGCTGAGCCCAGCACGTCCCGCCCGAGCCCCGGCCCCGCGGAGCTGCGCCCCCTGGTGGCCGCGGGTTGACTCGCGCTGGCTCAGGCGGGGGAGCCGGGTCCCCAGGGCGCGCCCCCCAGGGCTCCCACCCCCGCGCCCCTCAGCTCTCCCCCTCCGCGCCCCGAGGCCGCAGCAGCCAGTCTGGGCCTCAGAACCGAGACAGCAGTGAGAAAATATCCATGGACTTGCTCTGCTGTAAGAGCTAAGCCACTGGAATGTGGGGGGTCATCACTGCAGCCTCCTTAGCCTGTTTCCCCTGCGACCTGGAGCTGCGGGGCTCCTGCAAGCCCCTCAGCCTCGCTGGGTCTCCGCTCTCACGTGCAGAACACCGCGAAAACGAAGGCCCAGGCCGCGCTGGTGAGAGCATTAGCAACGCTGGCTCTAAGGCGCCTGGCCTGCAGCAGACAGAAAATGGGGGCTCCTTAAAGAAATTTAGTGCCGCCGTAGGAATGCAGTCTGCTTTCATGTAGAAGCTGCTGCCTTGTTTTTCTTTCTTTCCCTGAAGGCCCTAAGATGCAGCCCACTCGAGCAGCAGGAAGGGCAGAGCCCCCCGGAAATTCCAGGACCCCAGGAAACCCTTCCCAGAGCCAGGAAGGCCCGACCTGCTGGGGTGCTAACAAGGCAACCCCGGCACAGCAGCAGGGGGAGTGACTTAGAAACTCCTGCCCAGACTAATAAAGCAACCCCCTCCCCAGGACCACCTGTGCAGGGAACCCCAGAAAGGGATGGAGGGAGCCGCCCCCCACGCCCCAGCCCCGCCCGCATTTGAGCCAGGAGCCCCTCACGGCTCCTGGCGGGGTTCCCGGGGGCTCTGCCCGCCCGGGCCGCCTCCAGGCCGTGCTGTCAGCAGACTTGGAGGCTCTGCCTAGATGCGGCTGATCAAGAACCAAGTCAAGAACCCAGGACGCCCAGAAGCCGGTCCCACCCCCTCCTGCAGGGTCTGCCCCAGGCCTCCCTTCACCAGCCTGCAAGCCCCAGACGTGGGCTCTCATTTCTGGGCCACGAGGCTTCTTGTGCCCGTGAAGGAGCCCAAGCCGAGCTCCCCTGGAAGGGCCTGGGGAAATCATGAGGGCGGGAGTGAGAAGGGCTGGAGGCAGGGACTCCTGGAAGAGGCCTCCTGCAGCAACCCCCTTGCCAGAGCCCGGTGAGCCCATCAAGAGCAGGGAGCGGGGCTCTGTGTGCGGGCCTCGCAGGGTCAGCCTGCCGCCTGAGGGCCTCCCCTCCTCGGGCTGGGCCAGGGGTTCGGCCTGCACCCCAGCAGTCGGCTGTCCTGCCCCCCAGCAGTCGGCTGTCCTGCCCCCCAGCAGTCGCCTGTCCTGCCCCCAGCAGTCGCCTGTCCTGCCCCCCAGCAGTCGCCTGTCCTGTCCCCCAGTAGTTTCCTGTCCTGCACCCCAGCAGTCGTCTCTCCTGCCCCCCAGCAGTCACCTGTCCTGCCCCCCAGTAGTCGTCTCTCCTGCCCCCCAGCAGTCGCCTGTCCTGACCCCCCCAGCAGTCACCTGTCCTGCCCCCCAGCAGTCGCCTGTCCTGCCCCCCAGTAGTCGTCCCTCCTGCCCCCCAGCAGTCACCTGTCCTGCCCCCCAGCAGTCACCTGTCCTGCCCCCCAGTAGTCGTCCTGTTAGGGGGAAAGGATGTCCTGAGATAATCTCATACAGGCTTTGTGGACTCCACCCCCACTCCAGACTAAAGCCATCAGGACATTGGGAAAGACAAATCCCATCACCACCAAGGGGAGGGTGGCTGGGACCTGAGGGTGGAGTTGGGCAGCCAGGTTGGATATAAAAACCAAACACGTGGGCCTTGCTCTCTCTCTGGCTCGCGATCGCTCGCCTCCTGGCTTCACCGCTCCTGGCTGGCGGCCAGCTCTCAGAGCGCCATTTTGGGATTCCTGATCGGCGGATCGGGTAGGACGCATTTAAAACTTTGTCTCCCACTTTTCTCCCAGAGCTGTACATTTCCTCATTTCCCTTTCCCTTGTAAATAAACCTTTTATTAACCTTTCACGTGTGCCTGCAGTAGAGCATTGATAAGTCCTTTTAAGCGCGCGGGTGAGGACCCACAGTCAGGCACCCCGTTTTGTATCGGGGCTGCTCTACAACAGTCCCTCCTGCCCCCAGCAGTCACCTGTCCTGCCCCCCAGCAGTCACCTGTCCTGCCCCGGCTTCCTCTCCGGGCGCACAGCTGACCTTGCCTTGGCAGGAGAGGGAGCACGGCGGGAGGCAGAGGCGATGGGCCCTTCTGGCCCTCCATGCCCTTCCTTCCCCTCACCTGTCCCTGCAGTTCCCTCCCGCAGCTGACCCCTGGGTGTGAAGGAGCAGAAGGTTGACATCCTTCAGCAAATGCTTCTGCTATTCCAGGAACAGGGAGGAGCTTGAGTCTTGAGAAGGAGAGATTATTGCATATTTTAAATGATCGAGACCGGATCGGTAAGATTTCCCTGGGTTTATAAACCTTTCCAGACAGGCAGAAATAAAACTGCCAGTCCCTGGTCTCGAGGTCGGGCTCCACCTGCCGGGCGGGCCTGCAGCGCCCCTAGCGGCGGCCCCGGCCGTCGCGCCCCCGGCAGCCGCGGTGTCCCGCTCAGAAGTTCCACCAGGGGGCGCCGGCGCTCCTCGGAGAGGGACCCGCACGCCCGTCTGCAGATGCTGCTGGAGGGAGCTCGGAGGTGCGGGGCCGCGGTGTCCCCGTAGCCCACCTTTCTTCCCGACCGGGTTTGCCTGAACATGCAGCCCGCGGGTCTTTTTTTTTTTTTTTTTTTTTTTTTTTAATAGAAGCATATTTTATTTATTTATTTATTTGTTTGTTTTGTTTATACATGCACTGGGTACAGTCAGAAGCACGGGAGGGTGAGAGAATTCACCAGAGCCAGAGCGGGGAGCAGAGCAGGCAGAAGGACCGAAGTACACTGCTGAGGGAGCAGCGGGCGGCAGGAGAGGTCTGCGCGCCATGTGGGACCCTCCTCCGGTGGCCGGGGAGCAGCCAGGGATCAAACCGGCGCCGCAGAGGCCGCGGGCAGCTTCGCAACCCAGCGCTCAACCGCTGCGCCACCGGGGAGGCCCCCGCGGGTCTTTTTTAAGGCTGGAACCATATTACCTTCCCTGTGGCAGTCCCTTCCAGCTAACAGCAATAATAAAATACTAATGATGGTGGTGGTGATGGTGATGATGTAATCCTGATAGCAGCAGGGAATTTGTCCTGCCGCCTCGCCTGGAGGGTTTTCTGGCCCAGAGCAATCTTGTTTTGGCTGCTCCTGATAAGGAATTAGCTTTTGGAGACCTGAACTATTGCCTCACCTTCAAATGTTTGCAAGATGTTAATTAATCATACTTGCATTTGCATATTCATCTAGCTTTTAAAGGGGTTTCCAAAAAAATATCTCATTGCACCCCTAGAGTGGCAAGCGCACTGGCATCTGAGGTATGGGTTCTGGTCTCCTCCTGCCCTCAGCTGTGTGACCTTGGATGCAGCTCCAGAACAGGAAACTGAGGTGGCATTATTCTCCTCGCCCCAACTGGGAGGGGGGTACAGAGGGAGGTCTTGTCTCATGATTTTCATGATTTTTTTTAAGTTTTATTTATTTTTTTTAAAGATGTATTTATTTATACAAGAATTGGGGTACAGTCAGAGGCGCGGGAGGGTGAGAGAATTCACCAGAGACGGAGCGGGGAACAGAACAGGCAGACTGAAAATCACTGCTGAGGGGAGCAGTGGGCAAGTCAGGAGAGATCTGCTGCACCGTGTGCATTGCTCCCAGGCCAGCCGGGGATCAAACTCATGATGCAGAGGATGTGGATAGCTTCATAGTGCTGTGCTTAACCCCTTGCGCCACCAGGGAGGCCAAAGTTTTATTTATTTATGCATACAAGAACTGGGGTGTAGACCAGAGGTGTGGGGGCAGGTGAGAGGACTAACCAGAGACAGAGTGGGGAGCAAAACAGGTGGAGCCTCTGAAATACACTGCTGAAGAGCGCAGCAGGCGAGACAGGTGAGGTCTGCTGCACCATGTGGGTCAGCTCCCTGGCCGGGGATCGAACTGGTGCTGCAGTGGCTGCAGATAGCTTCATAGTGCTGAGACTTAACCCCTTGCGCCACCAGGGAGGCCTCATATCTCATGATTATTTGTGAGAATAAATATGGGAGTGGTCAGACCCCCACCATGGGTCCCCTACAGCAGGATCTGTAGGCAACCACTAGTGGCTGTAAGACCATTCGAGATGCTGCCTCTGTCTCTGCCCCCAGCTCTGCCCCGGTTTATTGCACTAAGCTCCTCCACACAGGGTGGGGAGGAGCCAATCTTCAACTCCTAGCCAACCTAGCTTTTTTCTCCGCAGATGGTACACCTGAGGACTTTGAAATACAATAAATGATTCCATTTTAATGATCATATTAATTACAAAAATAGCTTTTCACTGGAAGAAGAGAAAGACAGGAGATTTCAGGAAACCTTATCTCACAATAGAGTCACAAGTGACGGCAAATGCACTTATTCCAAGAACCAACGCTATTTGCATTTGCTGGTGCGTGAGTGTAGTTCAAAGACTTAAACCAGGTGGCTTTCAGAAAATCTTTGCTCGTTTATTTTTTTTCTGACAAGTATAATCGCTCTGATGTGTTGCATTTACATAGCGCCTTCACCTGCACCACCTCACAGGTTTTCCTCACAGCTTCTTCGTGTTCTTTGTCTGTTATTGCCTTGATTCTCTGTGTCCCCAAGAGAGGCTTCCCCCCACCTGTACCTGACATGTGTCTCATGAAAACTTGGAGGAGGTGACTCGGAGCCCAAGGGTCCGTGACTCTCACATGGCCAGGAGGAAGGAGGGCTGGACAGACACACAGCCAGCCCTCAGGCTGTCAGCTCCTAAGCAAGGTTCCTGGGGACTCAGAGGGGCCTCCAGGCCGTGGCTGACCGCTCTGCGGGGGTGGCCCATCTTGTGGGCTGGCACCAAGTGTCCCCACTAGGCTGAGCATGGACAGGTTGAGCACTGGCTGGGAGCCGGGCCAAATGGGGGTTCTGAAGCTGCCATTCCTGAGGGGCTGCAGACCATAAAGCCTCCCCAAGGCACGTCACATTTTTTTATTTTGTTCTCAGCCCTGGCAATTCTTCATTGTCTTGAACATATTTGCTTTGGGTTGTTAATCTGCAGTAGGTGTCATTGTGAGAATAACCAAAGTCAGATGAATGTGGTAAAAGATGGACAGTGTTGGGCCTGGCCGGTGGCGCAGCGGTTGAGTGCTGAGCTGCAAAGCTGCCCGCAGCCTCTGCAGCGCCGGTTCAATCCCGGGCCACCGGCCGCCAGCGAGGGTCCCAGATGGTGCGCAGACCTCTCCTGCTGCCCGCTGCTCCCCTCAGCAGTGTACTTCGGTCCTTCTGCCTGCTCTGCTCCCCGCTCTGGCTCTGGTGAATTCTCTCACCCTCCTGCGCTTCTGACTGTACCCAGTGCTTGTATAAATAAATAAATAAATCTTTAAAAAAAAAAGAATTTCAAACTGCGAAATTTCCAATCATGTCCAATTTTATTTTTTTTTTTTTTTTTTTTTTTTTTATAGAGGCATGCTTTATTTATTTGTTTGCTGGTTTGTTTGTTTGTTTTGTTTATACATGCACTAGGCACAGTCAGAAGCGCGGGAGGGTGAGAGAATTCACCAGAGCCAGAGCAGAGAGCAGAGCAGGCAGAAGGACCGAAGCACACTGCTGAGGGGAGCAGCGGGCGGCAGGAGAGGTCTGCGCGCCATGCGGGACCCTCCTCCGGTGGCCGGGGAGCAGCCGGGGATCGAACCGGCGCCGCAGAGGTCGCGCGCAGTTTCGCAACCCAGCGCTCAACCGCTGCGCCACCGGGGAGGCCCCATGTCCAATTTTAGATGACAAAGTTTCTCAGTGAGCAAAAACACAGTAGTCCCTCCAAGGAGGGGCTTGACAGAGCCTGTGGGGGCAGGGGAGGGGTGACTCCTGCTAACCGTGCAGTTGCTTTATTGTCTGTCACTTCAGCACAAACTGCCAGGCAGGCGGCTCCTTTCTCAGTCCAAGGAGGATGGGGCTGGTCCTGCTTCTCATTACGAGCTGGGTCCCATGGTTTGGGCCCCCCAGACTGAGTCCCCTGACTTGGGGCTGTGAGGCGGGAGCCATGGGGCTGCAGTTAGCAATACATGCCATCATTTTAGAAGGGCTGCTTCCTTGGGGCTGCCTCCCGGGCCTGTGTGATCCCTGGGAGGGGGCAAAGAGGTCCCACATGTGAAAATGAGGCTCCAGCCCCAGAGCTGAGGAAGACCCTCAGACAGCCCCGCTGCTCTTGCTTCACTCCACCTTGGCAAGTGGAAGCCACGCCTTTAGAACGTTTCAGAAAAAACTCTAAAATCATGAAGCCTTCAACAAAGAGAAGCTTCCAGAAGGCCACAGGTGGCCCAGGCGGGTGGCACTGGCCCCTCAGCACCTGGCTCCGTCTGCAGGTCCCAGGCGTGACAGCAGCTCCCGCCAGTGTGTCACCGACAGGACAGGAGAAGCAAGAGCACCCCCCCACCAAGTGCAAGACTAGGAAGGGGGTGGATGCCGTCAGCTCACATCTTGTTGGCAGGACTTGGTTTCATGCAAAGGCTGCTGGGAAAGGTCCTCAGTTTGGCAGCCACAGGTCCAGGTGAACATGGCCAAGGGTCAACTCCAAACACCAGAGACACACGCTGGTTGCGCTGGGCTCTGACTCTCACACGCAAACGCTCTGCTCTGTTCCCCTGGGTCCCGCCTCGGCCTCTGCAGCACCCGGGGATTTGATGCTTGGGGTTTCCGCCCCGGGAAAAATGCAATGGCCAGACTCTTGCTCTGACGTGCTGGGAGCTTGTTTACCAGCCTCCCCTTCAGCGTCACTCACCGCCCTCCCAAGCCCAGTGCCTGCCTGTGGCAGCCGGTTGTCCTCTGCTTCCCAGCGCAGGGCTTTGGGGTGGGGGGGAGGCCTCGCCCGGGGCTCCTGGGAGCACCAGAGCATCCCGAGACTGGTTGTGGCCTCCAGGGCTTCTCCCCACTCCCCGCCGCCTCCAAACAGCTTGTTCTCTTCTTCCCACAGGGCCTGAAGGACGGGCAGGTGCGGGCAGAGGCCCTGAGGTGGTGCAGGCTCTGTGCCCGGCCCACAGGGCACTCCCGCCTGGGTGACTCTTGGCCAGCGACCCCCCGGGGAGGCTGCAGGGCGGGCAGCAGACACAGGGCAGCCCCAGGTTCCACAGCCACATTCCACACTGGACCCAGACACGGTCCTCCACAGCCAACACCCGCACCCCCTCAGCCCTGGGGGACCCGCAGGCACCTGCTGCCCACCCCAGGCACAGACCACATGGCCCAAGGGGCGAATTTCCACTTGGGTCGGGCCCAGAGGAAGTGGAAACTGGAGGACACTGGGGACCCTTCATCCCATCACAACCGCAGCCACCTCGCACCCCGACACAGGCGCCCAGGTGGCCATGGCGGAATCCCCCAAACAGATTCGCGCGAAGTGAGAGGAGCTTAATGTGCTGAGAGGCGGGTAAGTGCAGGCTTGAGCCAGGTTCACTGCACGGAAATCCCAGGACTGCTGCTCACCAGCGCCCCGGCGTGAAGCGCATTACACACCCCTCGGTTCCTTCCTTTACAACACCGCTCTAGCTCTGGTAACTCGCTTCGTGGCTGTCACAGCGGGATGGAAAGGCTGCCCTCCCAGCGCGTCCCCAGCGCAGAGCACAAAGCAGCCAGTGAAGACCAGGCATCGCTGCCCTTCCAGACCCTTCCAGACCCGTCGGGCTTAAGCAAAGCGCGGCCTCTGGAAAGACACTTGGATGGTTACATGGAGCCCCACAGGTCACCACCCCAATTCTGGGGGACTTCGATCACATCGAGTCACCACCCCCACTCTGGGGGACTTCACTGTCCATGTGGACGAACCTCCAATCACTGGCTCAGCGCCTCCCGCCCCTTCCCCTCGGCCCCCCTCGTATGCGCAGAGCTGGGACGTTCCCATTCCCCAGTTGTCTTCACCTTGAGCAGCTGGTCCTCCAAGAGTCGACTCTGCTATGCAGACGCCAGTACTTGGGCACCGTCTTCCAGCACGGCAGGTGGCTCTGGAGCTCCTGCTGCACATCCCGCCCAGCATGGGCGCCCACAGGACAGGGCAGGCTGGGGGAAGAGCCGCCTCCGGCACTGACCAGCTGAGCAGTCAGGGAGAAAGGGGTGCGTAGGGGGAGCACAGGAAACGGGACAACTGTGACAGGCCCTGCAGGATGAGAGCTGCGCAGTGAATGAACGTGAAAGGTCTGGGAGTGGAGACAGCAGAGAAAGAAAACGTGTCTGAAGAGAGTGTTCTGTAACACTCCTCAGTTGGGTTTTCTTGTCTTAAAAAAAAGAAATAGAAAATGAGTTGGTGGAGCCTCCCTGGAGGCGCAAGGGGTTAAGTTGTTGTACCACGAAGCCATCTGCAGCCTCTGCAGCACAAGTTCGATCCCCAGCCAGCCAGGGAGCTACCCCCATGGCACAGCAGACCTCTCCTGTCTCAGACCTCCCGCTGCTCCTCTCAGCAGTGTATCTCAGTCAGTCTGCCTGTTCTGCTCCCTGCTCTGTTTCTGGTGAATCCTCTCACTCCCCCCCCCCACATTGCTGGCCTGTACCCCAGTTCTTGCATGCATAAATAAGTAAATCTTTAAAAAAAAAAAAAAGAAAATGAGTTGGTGACCAAAGACCCAAAGAATTGCTCTTTTACTATTCTTTGGAAAAAATTTGGATAAAATCGGCAGTATTTCTCATGATTAGAAGAATAAGTTTATCATCTTTATAAACTTATTTGTCCTTGAAATTTCCCTTTAATGAAAGATTTTTAATTGTAAATCCAGTTTCTTTAAAAGCTGTAAGAATTTGGGCCTCCCCGGTGGCGCAGCGGTTGAGCACTGGGTTGCGAAGCTGCCCGCAGCTCTGCAGCGCCGGTTCGATCCCCGGCTGCTCCCCGGCCACCGGAGGAGGGTCCCACGTGGTGCGCAGGCCTCTCCTGCCATGCCCACTGCTCCCCTCAGCAGTGCACTTCGTCAGTCTGCCTGTTCTGTTCCCCACTCTGGCTCTGGTGAATTCTCTCACCCTCCGGCGCTTCTGACTGTACCCAGTGCTTGTATAAATAAATAAATAAATCTTTAAAAAAAAAAAAAGCTGTTAGAATTTGTAGCACTTTTTTTTCTAGGAGTGTGTTTTCATCAACTTTTTCTAATTTATTAGTATAAAGTTGTCCATGTTTTTAAAATTCATTTTAACTTAATTGTAAAATAAAACATAAAGAAAAAACCACACAAATGCATCATTAGTATGTCTTGCACTTATTTCATTAAATTGAATTCCTAATTGTTATTCTCTGTGATGCTATTGTAAATGGAATTGTTCTTCATTTCATTTCAGATTGTTTATTCCAAGTGTATAGAAATGCAATGGAGTTTTTATTATTTTCTATCCTGCAAACTTGCGAAACATGATTATTAGTCTAAATAGATGTTTAGTGAATTCCTAGGGATTTTCTACAAGAGTTATGTCATGTGACTACCTTTACTTCTTCCTTTCCAATTTGAATGCCTTTTCTTTCTTTTCCTTGCTGGACCCTCCAGCACACTGCAATAGAAGAGCAGGTGATCTTGCTTTTTTCCAAATGGTTACGATAAAGCCTTCAGACTCCCACCATTATAGCAGCTGTGGGTTTTTCATAGATGCCTTTAATCAGGTTGAGGAAGTTGCCGTAAGTTCCCAGTTTAATGTTTTGGTGACTTGCTTTATAAGGCTGTCACTCCAGTTTTGCAGGTCCTAGACTTAAAAATCTCATCCTTAACTGTCTATCATCACTTGTTGGTACTACCCATGACCTCCTCTGCCTGTGTTCAGGGTCCTGTGACTTCCTCTTCATGCACTGCCAGAATTTCTGTATACTGTGCACTTTCATCTGAGTCTTCCGATTGTTTATGTATAGATGTTTTACTGTTTTCAAACCTGCCTGATCATTTTTCTATACTTTCATCACCTGTCATTCTTAAGTCTTTTGTTCCTTAATTTTTTAATCTTCTATCCTCACACACGATGTATTTCATTGAATCTAAGCCATCAAATATTGAAGGACACATCATTTTTTGCATATGTCACTTTAAAAGAGCCAGTAACAGTATCACAACACCCGATTGATGTTACAATGTCTGTTTTTAGTCTTTGAAGATGCTCATCCAGTAATTCCAATATCTGGAGTCATTACAGACAAGACCCTGCTGTTTCTGATTTTTAAATGAATTGTGTCTTATTTTGTGGCTTTGAGTTAAGATTCCTGGAACACTACCACTGAAAATCTGAGTTTGGTTTTAAAATGCTTTGAGAGTTTTAACATGTTAATATAACAAGCCTAGAATCACTTCTAACCTGAAATTGTTAGGGGGAAAAAAGGATGTCCCAAAGCAAATTCCATATAGGCTTTGTGGACTCCACCCCCACCCAGGTCAAAGCCAAAGACACTAGGAACTCCAAATCCCATCACCACCAGGTCCCAGCCACCTTCCCTTTGGTGGTGATGGGATGTGGAGTTCCCAGTGTCTTTGGCTTTGACCTGGGGTGGGGGTGGAGTCCACAAAGCCTATATGGAATTTGCTTTGGGACATCCTTTTTTCCCCCTAACAAAACCACTTTAAAATCTTACCTTTTCTGACCACACAGGTAGTACGGATGGTACTATCGGCTGTCCAGTGACCTCTGAGAAGAGAATCCTTTAAATTCTCTCATGAGGTAGGGGATTCTGATTCATCCTTCCACTGAGTGTCATACTTCTGAGGCCCCATGTTTGGAAGAGTATCTCCAAATGTACACACACAACTTCTTGCACAAATATTCAGAGCCATTCCTAGAATGTATAGCGGCTGGGTTTATTCAGGATCGAAGCTAGGGTCATGGTATTGAATGTTGTTTTGCTCTAGAACAGCTTCTGTTTTAGACAATAGTTGTTTTGAGAATTCATACCGTGTGTCTTAGCACATGCCCTACATTTCACTTCTACTTATTCCACATGACTAGATTAGGGTCAAACATTTTTTGGCAAAAAAGCAACACAGGTGATTGGCTGAAGCTCGGGGTCACTTTATTTCTTGCGAGCTCAGCAATGCATTTAAAGAAGCTGCAGTTTTTATTTTTTCAAATGAAGCTTATCTAGCATTTCAGGTGTTTTATACCATTAGGAAGGCCCCTCAGGGCATGCAGTTTGCCCAATTGTCAGAAACAGGTGCCCCTAAGTATTACTCTCCCAGATCACCAAAAGTAACATTAATAAATAAAAGAGTAACGAAACATTTACCAGCACCTGAGGCAGGTAGAAGGAAAAGGGACAGCTTGCGACACCACCTTGCATTAGATGTTGTAATCTTACCGATTTCATTCTTGACTTTGTTATTCCTTAAAATAAGTTTAAAATGGGGGGTTGTTGGGTTTAACAGTGTAAGGGTAAAATCGGTGAAGGACAAGCTAAATGAGATGTAGAGTTGAGGCTAGATTCAAAAGCTGTGGGGTCATGTACTGAAGCTTCTTCTCAGCAGTAAGAGAAATTACATTTCTAACCTGTCCCTTTTCACGGTGATTGCGGAAGAGGAAATGCAAAGCAAGGAAGTAAAATATGAAAAACTGAACAGAAACATGAAAAAGGAAACTAAATGTTGAAAAGTTAACTATGTTTAAATTTTGTTAGGATTGTATTAATTTCATGAATTGGATATGATTACAGTAATTTTACAAAGTGTAACTATCATTATTGCATCTCTTGTTCTAACACTTAGCACCTTCCCCTCACACCTTCTCTTTTTCCTGTATTCCAATATAGCTTTCCCCCACGGTTCACGGTCTTGTGTAAGCCTCTTTTTCCCTACATCGCGTTTCCTATGCTATCCTAAGTATTCGACTCTTCACATTCTGTTAAGTCTCTCAGGCAGCAGCAGATGATTCCATTCTTTGGTTACCAACTAGTATACTAGTTAGTAATTCAACTTTGGCAGCCGTTTGATTACTGGTAAGATTTTTTTTAAAGATTTATACAAGAACCTGGATACAAGCCAGATTCCCAGGAGGGTGAGAGGATTCACCAGAGACAGAGCAGGGAACAGAACAGGCAGACTGACTGAAATACACTGCTGAGGGGAGCAGTGGGCACGACAGTAAGAGGTCTGCCGCACCATGTGGGACACTCACTGGCCTGCCGGGATCTAACAGCACTGCAGAGGCTGTGGACAGCTTCACAGCGCTGCCCTCAACCGCCTGTACCACCAGGGGAGGCCCCTTAAGACTTATTTTTTTTATGCATGTAAGAGCTGGAGTGAGGCCAGAGGGGTGTGTGGGGGTGTGGTGGTGAGAGGAGTCACCTGAGAGAGTGGGGAACAGAACAGGCAGATCTACTGAAATACACTGATGGGCGCATTGGGGAGACAAGAGAACTCTGCTGAGCCATGTGGGTCAGCTCCCTGGGCAGGGATTGAACTCATGCCACAGAGGCTGCTGATAGCTTCATAGTGCTGAGACTTAACCCCTTGTGCCACCAGGGAGGCCCCAGACATGGTTCTTGATGGATCTTACACGTTCTATTTGCAGCCCAGAGATTTCTCATGAAGCACTAGAACCAGAGAAAACTGCACCTCAATTTTCCACAGGTACCTTAAACTCAACATACAGCCAATATGACACTCCCTCTCCACTAACATCTTTCCCTTCCCCCCTCTATTGTTTTAATAGCTGCCATATAAAATATGCCTTCATCAGCTCTACAGCCACAATTGTTGGTCTCTTTTACTCTCTAAATCTAACATGTGACTATTTTCTATCTCCCTGCCAGATAAGCTAGTTTAAGATTCTCCTGGATTACTCAGACTAGCACTTCCTCTCCATTTCCAATCTCCATTACCCATTCTTCACATTAAAATGACCTTGCAAAAAAGTCAAGTATGTTAATTTCACCGTAGTCACAGCCCATTGTGCTTAAAATTTTCCAGGGGCTCCTTCTTGCCCTCAGTGTAAGCCCTGAAAATTCTAATATTAATTTTAAGACACTCTGCTCTAAAAGCATGCTGTGCTCAGTTTTCCAGCTTAGTACTTTGTCTTCAATTCACACTATTCCAAACGCACTGAATTTCCGGGTTCCTGGAATACGTAACAGTTCTCTTTCATTTTTAGGCTTCTGCATATTTTATCCTTTTCACTCTCTCCTTGCCTGGTCTGCTGCCCTACCTTGAATGAAGTAGAGATGCTTCCACCACCAACGAAGTTTGGGGTTAGAGCCTTTCCTGAACATGTGTTCCTACCATCTTCTGTGTTAATCCCTACCCCAGCACTCAGCATTCTAACCGCGTCTAAACGCCTGCAAGGGTAGAGACTGTTGTCTTGTTCACTGGGTACCTCCAGTGCTGGAACATAGCATGAATGTTTTCACATGAGTTTAAATGATTTTGAACTCAAAGAGGAAGAAAAGCAGAAATTCATTTGAAAATTTTTCAATTTACTAATTTAATAGAAATAACCGAAACAATGTGGCTTTCAAACAAGGCTTTAAACTAATCTAATACAACTTCTACAACACATTCCAGAGCATTATAACAAGAAATATTTACAGGCAGCTAATGTATTAAATAACCATGAAAAGAAAATTTTGCTTTTATTACACACCAGCAAAAAACACAGGAACGGAACAACTAGAAACTGCAACCTTGTTTTAAAAAATTAAATATGATTATTCAGAGAATACAATACCACAGAAACAGCACTTTTTTTTTTTAAGAATCATATTGAAGGGTAGTTAACTATGTGCAAAAATAATAGTAGTAGTAATAATAATAATGATGAGGGGAGGAGACCAGTTTAAAACCTGGAAGCAAGGAACTAGTAAGGCTGTGAATTTAACCCTTTTGTATGTAGGTTCGTCTACATAGAAAATTAACAGGCTTTCAGATTGCACAAATCTTTTCTTCATAGGCTTATATACATGTTTCACTGTGATTTAAAACATAGTAAATGCCTACATTTCTCAGACCAGGAGCAGACATGCATTTCGTTCTTAAGATGGAAACTTAGGCCATACTTGAAAGGGAATATTGCAGTGGCACTTACAAAATCATTCCAGAGTCTTCCCACATACAAATTTGGTGAATTTAAAAGAACAGCATTTTTTAAAGATCACTTGCTAGAAAAGGGCTAAACTTAATTTTGTACATTTGATAGGTCGATTACAACAAATATATCCAAATTGACTTATCTTTAATTTTATTTTTCAGTTATGATAAAAAATATATAAAAGACCACAAAGGCAAACACAAGGAACTAAGATGGAAGAAATGCTATACATGCATTCTGATCAAGTAAAAGAAACCATTATATCCAAGAGTACATGTTGAAATCTGAAATGTCTATGTAAACTGTGGCATATAAATTTTTTCTTAAAAAAGTACCTTCATTTTTTTACTCAAACACCTACTTTTAAAAAAATATGCAACTTTCCCCAATTTTTAAAATAAAATGCCACAATATATTGTCATTAGCTCCAGCATACATTTAAATTTCTTAATTTTTAAAAGATAGACTGGGTGATATGCATATAAACTTTCCTATAAAATCACCATCAAGGAGAGGATCATGACATGCTGTCAGGCAACAGACTTAAAGCAGTGTTATTGCTTTATCGAGGAGGGTATGATTGTAAAAGAAAGAAAACATCCAGGTGCAGTATATGATCAACTGTGATACACCTTGAAAACCTTGGGTGACCTTTAGCAGATTAGTAGTATAGATATTATGAATTAAGGATTCATGGCATGAATTAAGAATTCGATTGTTTTAATTAAGGTAGTTGGGGTGGGCAGATCTGTGTAACTACTCACTGATCCAATGCAAACAATCAGTGCTGACCACAACAAAAATCAGCTATTTATCCATCATGTGCAGTGAGTGGGTCAGGGCTGTAAAAGCACGGGAGGGGCCGCAGCAGCTGCGCCCCTATCGGATACTAAAAGGATGTTTAATAACCTATGGTAGGCCACATTCCAAGGGCACAGTCAGAGACCTGACTAAATCTATAGGCTTATTAACACATATCCCTAATAATTACATGGCAGGATACCTGCTGAGGTAACTGAAAGTCTGTAATTGGTGCACTATAAAACTGGAACTGCTATTAAAAGGATTATTTTTGGACTAACTAAAATTCTCAAACCTGTTAAAACAAAAAGTGAGAATTAATGCACTTCAAAATATACTTAAAATCCCCTTATCTAAGAACTGGATGTCAGAGAGTAACATCTTGTTTCCCAAAAGAATAATGTCCACAGTGGACCTTATCTTATCATTTCTCTGTGGTAACGGTTTCACAGAGCACGACCTACAATCTAACTGTACTTTAGAACAGTCACATGCTTCACCTCGCAAAGCAATCCTTTCACTCAGTG
>NW_023605305.1:106703726-106724038 GCF_014898055.3 Talpa occidentalis | reverse complement strand
CTGTTCTGTTCCCTGCTCTGGCTCTGGTGAATTCTCTCACCCTCCCGCGCTTCTGACTGTGCCCAGTGCTTGTATAAATAAATAAATAAATCTTAAAAAAAAACCTTTTACAGGTAATTGTTTATAATAGCCTCCTAACTGTGATCCCTTACACAAACTTTTAATGGATTGGCTCCACTGAAGACTATTTGATATAACCCAATCTGTGGTCTATGTACCACTGCCTCCTTCCTCTGTCCTGCTTCCTTCCTGCTCCTCCCTCCCCACCTCCTACCTTTCTCCTTTCTCTTCCCCATAAATACTAAATACACACAAATTCATTTGTTAGCATTCTTTGGTAAGGAAATGCTTTTCTACTCTCATTTACTTGTTTTGCTTCTTGACAGACTTACATCAGTATGGACATTCAGATTCCTCTCCACAAAGTTTAAACCAATTGTCATGGCCACAAAACTGGTTCCCCACAGACTCCCAATAGAAAGTGTTCTTCTTGGGCCTCCCTGGTGGTGTAAGTTTTAAAGACTCAGCACTATCAAGCCATCATCAGCCACTGCAGCACTAGTTTGACCCCTGCCAGGGAGTTGACCCACATGGTGCAGCAGACCTCTCTTGACTCACTTGCTGCTCCCCTCAGCTGTGTGTTTCAGTCAGTCTGCCTGTTCTGTTTCACACTCTGTCTCTGGTGAATCGTCTCATCCCCTGCACCTCTGGCCTATGCCCAGTTCTTGTATGCATAGAAAAATAAATATTTTTTAAAAATGTAAGTGTCCTTTTAACCAGGACTTTTTTATTTTTTTAAAAGATTTATTTATTTATGCATACAAGAACCGGGGTACAGGCCACAGGTATGGGGGTGAGAGGATTCACCAGAGACAGAGTGGGGAACAGAACAGGCAGCTTAACTGAAATACACCTCTGAGGGGAGCAGCAAGTGAGTCAGGAGAGGTCTGCTGCACCATGTGGGTTGCTGCCTGGCTGGCGGGGATCAAACTCATGCTGCAGAGGCTGCAGATTGCTTCGTAGTGTGGTGCTTAACCCCTTGCACAACCAGGGAGGCCCACCAAGACTTATTTTAATAGTTGATACAATTTGATTTTCCATTTTCTAAGTGAGGTTTAAGAGTTTCCCTTTTTTTAGGAAAAATAGTTTCATATATTCATATATATGCATATATATGTGTGTGTATATGTGAGCCTATTTATGTATCTATATGTATCTGTGCATATATACACAAGCACACACATATATATTTAATGGTGCATTTGTCTTCTTTAGATATTTTATTCTATTCTAAAGGAAAGGTTTTGCATTCATATGCCAGTACCATAATATTTGAATCATAAGATTTATAGTATAGTTAATGTCTGAGAGGATTAAACTCCTTTATAGGTGGCTTCCCCCCCCACACCCCCAGTGTTTCTTGTCTATCCTTGCATGTTTGCTTCACAAAACAAAACCTGGTATTTTTATTTAGATCGTGTGAAAATTTTAACTTCAGCAGAACTGGAAACTTTATGGCTATTTGTCATATTGTTTGAAAATGTTTTTACATTTGTTCAAGTCTTCTTTTATATCTCTCACAAGTTTTAAAGATTTCCTTATATAGGTTCTTACAGTTTTTGTACATTTCTTAATAATTTTATATCTAAATATTTTATCTTTTTTGTTGCTATTGTAGATGGGGTTCTCTTTAACATTATAGGTTTTAATGAGTTATGTTTCACATGTTTGAAAGAAACCAATTTTCTGGGTTAACTATAACCTATTTTACTATGTTCTATACTGATTGAGTTAATAGTATCATTGATTGTTTCTTCGTGTTTATAATCAGATCATTTGCAATTGGAGATATTTTATTTATTTTCTAGTTATTTTCCTAATTGATTTCTGTTGCCTGTTTGTATTGACTGATACTTTCAACAATATTTTGTAGCAGTGGAGATTGTTCTTTATCTTAGTGGAAATATCTCTAATATATCGATATTATATGTTAACCACAGGTGTTTAAGTATATATTTCCTTCCCTTTTTTTCTTAGTGGCTAGTATACTTTGCTAATTAAAACATAAACAAGTGTTTCAATTAATTCATTTGTTATAGTATCTTTTTATACCTCAGTAATATCTTGCTTTTATCTTTACTTTTCCTTTCTGATATTCTTTTGCTGTCCCTTTTTAAATTTTTGTTTGGGAAATTATTTTACTGCTTTCATCATTTCATGTGAAAAACATAAATGTTTAAGGTTATTATTTTCCTTTGATCAGCAATTTAATTGCATTTTATAGGTGATATGCATCTTCTTATCATTTTTAGGCATCTTGAAATGAAAATTTTTATTGAAATTTAAAATTTTATATCTTCTGTTTCTTGTTTCAGTTTTATATAATAGGATTTTAAAATACTCTCAGTTGAAATGTCTTTTATTGTTTTAATAATTTCTCGTTTGTCGCTTATCAGAAAAAGATATTTAAAATATTTCTAATTTGTAGAACTCACTCAAGTATCCATGGTGACCTAATAATCTTTTTTTTTTTAACATTTCAAAGAAGGTATATTCTCTGTTATCAGTGTGTAAAATTCAGCGAATATCTCCATGCTCTATCTTATTGATGATGTTAAATCCTTCTATGACTTTTTGAATTTCTGACTACTTGAACTGTCTTGTATAAAATGGGATATGTTAATACCCTTTATTTTCTTGTTTTTGTCTATGTCCTGACTCTTTATATTTGTCCCTTATAAAGTATCTTTTTGCTATGTTGCATAGGCATACTTATGTGCTATATTTCTATTATGAATTGTGACTTGAAGGATTAAAAGGGGATCACTCTGTTATAATAGAGGACATGACAAGTATAGTAGACAAAATTCCAAGATAGCTATCAAAATGCCAGTTCCTCCTGTACATATTGCATAAAATATTCTCCCTAGAGTGCGGCCAGAACCTTGGAATATTATGAGATGTAATTCACAAGATTAAAATAACAAAGAGTGTGCAGATGTAATTAAGTTCCCTGATCAGTTGAATTTGAGTTAATCAAAAGGAAGGCTATCATGATTGGCCTGGATCATCCAGGTAAACCTTTAAAGGAAAAAAGAAGCAGAAGTAGATGATCTTCTGCTAGCCTGGAAGAAGCAAAGAGCCATATTTTGGAGGGGTCACATGCTAGGGAGAGGGAGAAATTTACAAGAGTTGAGAATGGCTTCTGGCTGATCATTTATAAGATAACGGGAAACTCAGTTTTTTTTTTTAAATATTTATTTACTTATGCATATAAGAACTGGGGTACAGGCCAGAGGTGCAGGGGAGGGGTGAGAGGATTCATCAGACGCAGAGTTGGGAGCAGAACAGGCAGATGTACTGAAATACACAGCTGAGGGAAGCAGCTGGTGAGACAGGAGAGGTCTGCTGCACTGTATGGGTAGCTCCCTGGCTGGGGATCAAACTCCTGCTGCAGTGGCTACAGATATCTTCATAGGTTGCATCTTACCTCCTTGCACCACCAGGGAAGCCTGAAACTCAGTTTTATAACTGCAAGAAACTGAATTCTTCTGAAAATGAATGAGCTTGCAGAAGGTCCCAAATGAGATCATTTTCACTTAACCCCATTATTTCTGCCATACAAACCCCTCAAAGTAGAATTATGACCTAAAGAAATGTGATACAATAAGATTATTTTATTTTTACTTGTGATAAAATGCACATAGCATAAAATTTACCATTTTAATAATTTTTGAATGTGCTGTGCAATAATGCAATAGTGCTAAGTGAATTTAAACTGTTGTGAATCACCACTGTGCGTCTCCGGAATTTTTTCATCAATTAGAGTGAAATGCCATGCCCAATAAACAATAACTGTTATGCCCTTTGTCCAGCCCCTAGTAGTCAATATTCTTTCTATGAATTTGACCGTTCTAGGAAAATTTTGCATATGACATGTCACTTGACATGTGTTTACAAGGTTCATTCATGTTGTAGAATGTATCAAAATGTGATTCCCTTTTAAGAACCCACCTCTAATTTTTATGGCCTTTCTAAATGATGCAGTGATATGAAAAAAAGAAACCAACTGATAATCTTCATCTGATCTTTTTATCTTATTTCTTCTTACTTACTTCTGATCTTAGTTTGAAGAAACTAAGGAGTAGATACAGTGTTATCTGAAGTCTCTGCATTCCTACCTGCTTCCACAACATGTTCTGGTAAGACAGAACATCGGTGACAACACTTAGCTAAGTGTTGTTTGGCCTCTACAATGGCCTACAGAGAGTAATGTTCCTTTTTTCACTTTCACCTTGCAACATGTCTCCATGGCCAAACCTAACCTAGAAAGGAAAAACTATAAAAAATAGTTCCATTTACTTAGGTTGATGATGTACAAAACTATCACAGCATGTAAGCATCACAATGTTAGATTATAAAATTCAGCAGCGTTTGGAACATTTTAACAGAAATCCATCTTATTCCATTCTGATTAGTCATCATCTCAGCCTTCAGATTTTCAATTTGTAGAGATTAATATGGCATCTTGACTTGTTTAAAACTGTTTAAAAGACATACCTTATTTATTTTCCATGACGTCCGTTATTATTTTTCTAGGTCAATTTCTAACATTTCTATTTTCAATAGCATGTTTGTTTACATACAACAGAACCCAAATGCATGGTTTTTTTTTTTTAAAAGAAATTAGGACTACAAGTCAAAATATAGACAATCTAATTTCCTTACTACTGTACTCATGCAAATTAAATTCCAGATTGGGACTTATCCCCCAAGTGCAGCATCACTTATTTCCACAACAATTAATAACCCACAGAGTCTAAGTTTTTTCCTATAACTTTGCAAAGATGAAAGTTCTGTCATTGGAAAAAGATATTAAAATAGAGATCACCTATTACCCTTATGCTAGATAGAAAAACTGATATCTAAGAGTTTATTCTGCTACTAAAATATTTGTATATAAATTTAAAAAATACTAATGTATCAAGGGACAGTCTCTACCTTTTATATCATTCAACATGAAAGCTGCATTTTAAAAGAAGGTATATCTTGTTCCAATTGCTATCAGTGGGTTTTTCCAGTATTCTGAATTAGTTTATTTAATGCAAGAAACATGTTGTGCTGACTCTAAAATGCTAATTAATTTTTATGGAATATCCAAACAGCCATTTAAAAAATTCTGTATGCATGTGTGTTTTTAACTTCTATTCCACATTATTCTATCTCTATGATGATTAGACAGTTATTACTACAAAATTAACAATGGGACTAAAATGATACATTTCCTAAAATATGTTATTGATTCCAGTGCATTATTCCAAAGGTGTACTTGGAAAAGTCAATCAAAAATTTACGTTTATTTTCACAAGACTGCATCCCATAACTGAGCAATCATCAATATCTTTCTAGAAGACAAATAAAAATTCTAAGAGACATGTTAATAAAATGTTCATTTTCAGGTATTTTTAATAACCTTTCAAATTATACCCTAAATAAATGTTTCTTGCATCTTATTGTTTCCATTCAAGTTTTGAAGGGTCTTTTTCTCCTTTGTGTGTTCACTTTCACTTATTCTTTCTTCTGTTTGTTTATTTAATTTCTGTTTTCAATTGTCAATACCCACTGAGTTTTATTATTCATCCCTATGCTTTATTATTCAACTCTAGGTAAAAATGAATGACCATTCCCTTCTTTGCATTTCATTGTGATGTTTATATTTCTATCATAGGCTCTGTAATTATTTATTCCACTTGTTTCTTTACATGTCCATTACCTCTTCCTTTCTCCATGACCTCTTCCTATACACATAATGCGTGTGTGTGTGTGTGCTTACCCTATGTATGGTAAGCATATATGAACAGCCATGGTTACAAAGGTTCAGGTTATTTTTATGTTTCTTTTCCAATACATGGTTCAGTTGAAAAAGATAGTTAAAAGGACTGTTTCTTCATTCACTCATCAGAATAGTATGGGAAATTTTGGCGTCTGAGCTTGCTATTGTAGCACAGATATTTTTTAGTTTACTTCAATTTTGTTGCTGATTTTTACATGTTACTTAAAATATTGCCAGTTTTTATTCTGTTTGTGCACCTTAGTGGTAGATCAGGGCAATCAAAATTTACCTATTTTTAATAACTTAGAAGTATATGTAAAATTAAAATTGACATGAGAACTGGGAGTATGTCTATAAGAGACTCTTAGCTCTTATTATTAAAAAGGGAAAAGGAAATTCTGGTATTCTGGTTTTCAACAGGATACTCACACATACACATGCATATGGTTGATGTGATTTACAATTTTCATCCTCTTTCCTATATTCTAATATCATGAAGGAGAAAGGGATAAAATAATTTATTTTAAAAACAAGTTATAAAATTAAATATAGGACCCAGTCACCCTCAATAATTTCAGCAATGTCTGCTTCTTGATTTCATAATCATCTCAGTCTAAAAAAGCATGTGAATAAATGATTTAATACTGATTCCAATGCCAAGTCTTCAAACTGTTTCCATAGATAAATACATCTAATATGAAGCATTTTTTGTGCCAAACCCATGTAGAAAGAGGTTAAGGTATATCTATCTTAAGGGGAATTCTGGTCTAGAGAGATTGTGTTGTATTGAAATTGCTATGCATTTTTAATTAAAAATAATTTTCAAAATTTTATGCTATCCCTAGGGTGCTATAAAATGAGGGTTTGTAATCACCAACATAGACAGTTTACCATATGGTTTCACATAGTATTATGGCTATGTTAGTAACAGTTTAATTTTAAGTATATGTTTATCAAATATGCTAAAAGAACACTATGTGATTTTTCAAGTTTAAAGAAAGGAAAACCATGTTCATTCAACATTTTACACATCCTATCAGCCTCATGTAATCCCTGGTCCTCGTTAATGGAATGCCCTGGGGGGCACTTGAGCACAGCTAAGCATCAGTCGAAAATGTATTATGACTTTATTTTCTTCTCAGAAAAGAGACCCTCTTGATCCATTTCCATCCTTATAAATTATAAACTGCCACTGTCCATTGCTGAGGTTTTAACTGAACAGAGGCAGAGTTCTCAGCTTGTCGAGTATTAATAATGACTCTGCCCGTCTGCCCTCAGCTGAGACATTAAACTGAGGTCTTATCCACTTGCCTCCAGTGGCTGTCCAAGTGGAGTTAAAGATCACCTTGTGGTTTTCTGAAAGAGGATGGGGCAACTTCACAGCCTTGACATTCATTTTCAAAACATGTAATATACAAGGCTGGGGGTTCATTATCACTTCATATCTGAAGCTGTCAACTTTATTTCCATAGACTGTGGAATCTTCAGAATCAAAACAATGATTTCAAATGTCACTTTAGGATATTTTAAAATTATGAAACATAATGCAGTCTCCTTTCATTCTGTTTTCTAATGTTGTGAAGGAAATAAACCAGGGATTTGATGAGAAACAAGTAGCTTTTCCATTGTAGATAAATTTTAATTGTATACAAAAATAACTTTCAAGAACCCATTACTTATCATAGGACACTGTAGGGAGAAGGCATAGAAGCCCCCTTGGGTAGAGACCAAGTCCAGATTTCCTATACAACCTTAAATCTGAAGCATTAGAAGCAAATGGAATGATCCAAGATACATGAAAATATTCACGTCTTTTCAAAAGCATTTTGATTATCTGCATACTACTTGAAGTAAACAAATATAATCACATTTGGCTTGAGAAAGCTTTTCTCATCAACTGATGAATGAGTAAACTACGTATGGCATAACCATACAATGCGAATATTCATCCATAACGAAGGAATAAATACTAATGCATGCTCCTACATGGGCAAACCTTGAAGATGTTGTGCCAAGAGTAAGAAGCCAGACACAAAAAGCCACTGAGTATATGATTCTATTATATGTATAATATGTCTATTATAAAATAGACAGCTATCCAAAATAGACAAACCCATACAAACATAAAGTAGATTAATGGTAGCCAGTGGCTGGGGGCAAAGGAGAATGAGGAAAGACTTCTTAATGGGTGTAGGGTAAGAATGTCTGGAATTAAATAGTGGTGATGGTTGAACAGTTTTGCGAATACTAAGTGGCGCTGAAGTGCAAATTTCAAAATGGCTAAAATAGTAAATTTCATAGTATGTGTATTTTACTTCAATAAAACGTGCTAATATAGTTTTTTTTTTTTTTTTAAGTAGCTGGAGTAGACTATTTACATTTTAAAATTGGAATGGAAGAGACATTTCCAAGATAACACAAATCCTTCATTTGGATTACCTGCAGAGAAGTGTGCCTTCCCAGAATCTAAATTTGTTTCAATTTTCTTGACTTAACATGCTATCCCATAATTGTCTCACATGAAACAGAAAAATGAAAGTAATCACCAACTGTATCTTGCTTGCAAGTTAATAATCTCATAGATAAATACCTTGAGAGCAATGTCTTTTATTTTGTGCTGTTCCCCTAATAACCTAACCAAGTTCTTACCACATGTTACTTAAGCGAAGGATGTTAAGTGTACAGATTGAATGAAAGAAAAACAGTCATTTAAAAAATAACAAGCTTATAATTTTAAACAGTCTCTTTGAAATATAACTCTAACAATGCAAAAATCACAAAATCAAAGAAAGATTTCTCCACATACTCATTATCTCAGTAAAGGCATGATTAAAAACTCTTTGAGTTATCTGAGGAGAAAGCACTAAGGCTACCTCAACATTGCAGACTACCTCCTTTGGATATCCATAATAGTAGTAAGATCACTTTCACTTGTCCCTATCAAATAATATACTCTACTTTTCCTGGTCACTCAATATAAATATTTTTTTCAACTTTGTAGAACAACACATTCTGAAATCACTGAAGGAATTTTAAGAATTTCTTCCTGTTAACATCATTCTCCCTGTAGTGGCCAGCAAACCAGTTTAATTCTATGATTCATGCTGACTTCTCAGCCATTTCATTAAACTCTATTATTCTACTGATTTGCAAGAAATGGCAATCGCTGCAACTTTGAACTTTAAATGAATGAAAAGTTAGTGGAAATTATCAAAGATGATAGGCAAGGAAGGAAGACAGAAGGATATATGAAATATTTATTCTCTAATTTTTCCTATATGTATAATGTTTGATTTGGATATAATGAATCAGATTGAATTATTTCAGCTACTGTGTTAAGATTTTATAACTATTTATCCAGCAGCAAGTTTTCTCTACTCCAAGGACCAAACTAGGGTGATTCTGAGCTGAAAAAAGAAATAATTGCCAAACATTTTTAGAATGATTTCCTCAAGGGGAAGGAGTAGGAAAAGGATATGAAAGGACCACCTCTGTAAAACTCGGGCTTAGCTTCTGCAATTGAAGTGATAACTTTGACAGCCAGGTAGCTATTTCCAGTACATCACAGCTCTTCTTAAAACTCCCTGTGTAACTGTTCAAGGTGAGAGGCTGAATTAAAAGCTATAATAGAAATAAAGTTAGAGGTAGGGGGAAAAATCCTTTCTGTATAAACACATTTTAAGTATACTTATTAGGGTAAAAAAAAAAAAAAAAACACTGTAAAGAGTTGATGTTTCATCAAATTTTTCCAATATATCATCTCCTACCTGGAAATAAATTAGGAATTCTTGAAGCTAAATGAATATTTCAATCCACTGTCAAAAACCTTATACTTTATGTACTTTAAGAGACTAAACAATAATTTCTAAATGTGCTTTATTTGGGGTAAATTAATTCAATCATCAAGTAAAAAGAAAATATATATATATCAATTATATTTATTAAAAACATTTTAAAGAATCAAATCAATCACTAGATAGTATGCAACCAAATGAATTATCAACCTGATGAAATTCCATTCTCTTTATTTTCCAAAACATTAGACAATGTTATGGAAATATGACTTTACCATGTTACACATAAATACAAAATTATAAATATACATATCTATGGTGAAATGGAGCCAAAATTTATATGAAAGTATGGAAACTGATGACACCACATTAATTAATAAAGCAATAAGGAGCAGTGTACCTTTTCCAGAACACCATTATTGTAAGAGATTATTTATGATACTAGCCACTTCTCTATTTATTTGAATATATGGCAGCAAAAGTAATATTCAATGTGTATTAATTAATTACAAGCATACAAACTCACTTAATCTTCAAAATAGACCACAGAGGCATAATCATCTTGGTGGAGGGCAGGAATGTAGTAACTAGCAAAACATGGATTTGAATCCAGGTTGTCTGAAGCCACAGTCTGTACTCTGAGTTTTTATTCTGTCTTTATGCATTAATTCTAAAAATATAAAGCTAGATGTTTAAAGAATTGCAATTCATTTAGCTCAAGTTCTTAACTGACTCAAAATGAGAAGATGAATATTCAAATATTGCACTTTTCATATTTTTCGGGGCCTTTTCTAAAAAAAAGTATATATTTAAATAGGCAACATAGGTAATGAGGGTTCAAAATTTTAATGGTTTGATATATTTAGAATGAGGACACAGACTCAGAAAAGTGGAGTCCATTTCTATTCAAATTCTGAAATGAAGGTAGAAATTTTTTAGGTTTTCTAAAAGTGTTTAATGAGAGCACAATCTTTATGGAACTGACTGTAAACTCAGTCTACAGCCAGGTGCCCACAATCTCTGAAGCTGTGCTGTGAGAGTGATGTGAGAAATGGTTTCAAAAAGGAACAACCTCTTCTGCTCCCTGGAATAATGGAATGACATGTAATTGAAAATTTCATATGAAATTCATTTCTGATCATCTGCTTTTTGCTCTTCATTTTCTCACCTTTTCTATTTCTTATTATCTCTCAAGTTCTCCAACCTCCAACTTGGAGCCAGTTTAAAAAAAAAAAAAAAAAAGAAAAGAAAAGAAAAGAAAAATTTGAGATGGCTATCCCGAAGTGTGATAAAGTGGGAAAAGAACTGGTTGAAGAAATCAAACACCAAAAACCATTCTTGATTTCATCACCATCTATCTAGCTTTGCTAGTTTGGGAAATTATTGAATTTCTATGGTTCTTCATTTGTAAAATGACAAGCATTATAACAACTGAGTTTCTGTGAGACTCAAATGAGATAATGTGCATGAAATGTTTGCGGACTGTCCAAATATATGTTGCTATTTATGGTGAAGAAAGTAATTTAATAACCATCCTTTACCCACTATGGTGATAAATCAAAAATCCATGAGTCTTTTAAAAATACTGTATTTTGACTTTCTTTTTTTTAAGATTTTTATTTATTTATGCATACAAAAACTGGGCTATAGGCCAGAGGTGTGGGGGTGAGAGGATTCATCAGAGACAGAGTAGGGAGCAGGACAGCAGATCTACTGAAATACACTGCTGAGGGGAGCAGCAGGCAAGCCAGGAGAGGTCTGCTGCACCATGTGGGTCAGCGACCTGGCTGGGGATTGAACTCCTGCCCCAGTGGCTGATGATGGCTTGATAATGCTTAGACTTTAACCCCTGGGCCACATGGGAGGCCCCCTGTATTTTGACTTTCTTGATCTTATTCCCATCTGCGAGAGTGGTGAGCCAAAGTGATAGTCAGGAGAGACAGGTGCAGAGTCCAGGGTTTGGTGCCAGTATGTGGTGGACCAGGCCTGAAGCTGAAGGAGATTTGTGAGAGCACCATGAATACTGACACAGCAAACTTGGCTGGCACACTGGCATTTTTGAAATAGATATAAATGCTATTGCTTCGATTTTTAAGGGTTCTGAATTTCTGACATACCATATACATACAAATTCAATTGTGCATTTCAAAGACAATGTAAATGATTTGAGTAGGTAATCTACTCTTACGCTATTATTTATATTATGAGAAGCTATGTGTATGCTGAGTGTTCTTTTCCTTCTATAGGAAATGTTCAAATGAGTTATTTTATTTCTATATGTACATGAAAAGAATAATTTTCAGATATACAACATTGCATTAATATGAAACTTAAAAAAAATTCAGAATTTATTTTTCATTGATGACTGCTAGATTTCTTAATGAACTTCTTTGCTTCAAAGAGCTGTATGTCACCCAAATTTACATATATAAAAACATGAGAAAACAAAAAATAGTAAGATAGTTCCTACTCAGATTTACCTAGAAATCATATTAAATTTCTCTAATAATTGTAAATAAGAAAAAATAGAAAAGGTTCTAACTTAAAAAAATGCTGATGTGTAAATATTTCACTCTTAATTAGTAGTGGCTTAATGGCTATTTTATTAGGAAGGGACAACATTAATGCCTATGACACAGATTTAAGAAAGGGACAAAATGAGGAAAATATATAGCAGTTGACGCACAGGGGAATTGGAAGTGTGATTCCGTAATTCTTTTTTTTTTTTTTTTCAAAAAAAAAAAAAGAAGTTGTATCCTTTCAAGTTTTTCCCCCTAGGGTCTCCAAAATAGAGCTATGTTGAAATCAGCAAATCATGCTTAAGAAGATGGTTTCACTGTTAATTAACACTGGATGATATACTGAGAATTACATGCTAATTAATTCTCTGTAGAACTAAATGCTCCTTCCTCTATGTCATTTCCAATGACCATACCAATATGAAGACTCAGGTAGCTTGTTTGCCATATAACGGATACAAATTATGTGTCAAAAATTACACATTAGGAATTCATTTGAGATGATTGAAATGTAGAAAAACTGCTTACCGGAAAAAAAAAAAAAAAAAAAAAAACCTCACAGACATTCCTATAAATGCCAATGTGAACATTTTGAAAAATATAAAAGCATTACCACAAGAGTAAGGAAAGAAAGAAATTCAATATCTAAAGGATTCCTTCTTGTAAACCCTTTTTTCAACAGAGTTGGACATGTCTACCGCCAAAGAGCATCGCGTCAATGAGACCCCACTAACTCCAAACTTGGTGAGTGATTTCATAAAATCCCCTTCTGACTACAGTCCTTTCAGGAATGGTCTCCAGGATGCAGACAGCGATTTGGCGGAACTTGCCAGATTGTCTGAAGAACACGATTTCCCTGGGGTGAGGTGTGCCTCCGGGTAAATTGGGTTCTGGTGGGTAGCCAGAGGGTGAGTAGTTTGACTGTGTCTTCCTTCCAGAAAGCTCCATATTTTAAATTGTGGTCACCATGTCTCACCGTTTTGCTAAGACCCAATACCTGTCATCACTGCTTCCTCTCTACTCTTCTGAGGGCAGTGAGGTTCACCTGTTTAAGAATCTCTCCACCACAAATAAAAACTATCAAACGGATTTTAAAACCTCTGTGGTCGATCCTTTTGTAAAAGCCCCACTATCCGTCGGTCTTTAGATGCGATTTGTCTACTTACTTATTTATTGCTTTCATGCATTATTCTGTTTGGTCTCCAACATTTAAAAAATACCTAAATATTTTACAATCATTAAAGCTGGCTGGAGAGCTTTAAAAAAAAAAAAACATTGTTACTGAAGAATTTCTAGCAAAAGTCTCCCTTTTGGTGATGTAAGGTTGAAATGTGACTGAATATAATGATTACAATTTTTCACTCGCAAAAGAATTCATCTCTTGAGTAAACATTAGCTGTGCATACATTTTTTAATAAGGAGAAAATATGCATAGCAACTCGGAAATGATAATGTGCACCCAATAATGCATATCACACAGGGGAATGTCATTGTTTTGCTTTGTATTGACAAGTTTTTTTTTTAATAGTAATTCCATTTAGAAAGGCCAAATTAAAAACCCACAAATGACAATACATTGTGTTTTAACTAACAGAATTGGTATGTGTTTCAAATCAAAGTGAATTTTCACTGGTAATGTTTACAAAAAGAATCAAGGGCACAGAGTGATAAAAAGACTGAAGTTTGAAAGAAGAGAATTTTATCGCTAACATTGCAATTTTTTCCATTTTTTTTGTTTTAAATTTTTATTTATTTTTAAATTTATTTATTGAAGGTAACATTGGTTGACATCACTGTGTATGAGTCAGAAGAAAAGGCTCACTTTTCAGATAGACATCACCTCACCCCACCACCCCAAGACACCCATATCCCTTTATTATATACTATGGGTCACCTCTCCACTTGTTTCTACTCCCCCATAACACTGCAATTAAATTGTTTTGTAATCTTACATAAGTTTCTAAATTTCTCATGTTTTCACATAAATAAATTTATATAATAATACCTGTAAAACAGTGATGTTGTAAGAATTAGATGAGAAACTAGGTAAATTATCTAGCATATTGTCTGACATTGAGAAGACCAGAAGTATTAGAAAATAATGATGATGTTAGATATTTGTATTTAATCATAGATCATATATATCTAATTCCAAATTAACATTGATCTAAGGGTGATCCATACTATTACTTAAAGGTAAGAAGTAACACTAAAAGCAAAATAGTGCCATGAAAAGAATCACCAGTCCTAATTAATTGCCGCAAATATCAATCTATGTTTATACAATTAATTATGGCGAAGAAATGTGAGTTTAGTCCTTGTATGTCATTAACTAACCCTGTTTCCTTGTATCTCTGGGTGTTTGTTCCTTTTATTAGAGGAAACATAGTATTAAGTGCATATGCATTTGCTTTTTGAGCCAGATTCTGGGGATGTTAATCCTGGTTTTAACATTAATAGTTGTGTGACCTAGAGCAAATTGTCCAATCTCTCTGTGACTCAGTTTCCACATCTGTGAAATGATGATAAAGTAGTTTATACCTTAGATTTTGAGAGTACAAAATGAGTCGAGGATAACAAATATTAGAATAGTAAGTAGTTGTTGATTTAAGTAAAGTACTTCTTTAAGTGGTAAAAAGTTGATTTATTATTCTCTATAAAATAAAGTTGTAGAAATCAAACTTCCTCAAACACTGAGAGTCAATAATCACATGATATGTATTGTAACTTTGTTCTTACCCACTACCAGACTTTCCCCAAATTTGACAATCTATCAATGTCTTCTCTTGATTATTGTTTTTCTAAGCCTGAGGACACGCATTGGAGACAACTTGTCTTTTAATTCTTATTAAAATATACAAATTATAGTCTTCCATATGTATACACTGTTTCTGAAAATTTCCATGATTTATTACCAGGCTACTGTTTTGCAGCATCAATTGTACTACCACAAAATTTAAATCTGTTCCATTAGCAAAACAGAATAGTAGATATTTCATTATTCTCTCAGTGTCATTGAAATAATTAACATGGAATCAAGAGAAGGAACACTAGAGATGTTTAAAAAAACTCAATTGGAATCTAAAGTTTCTAAATGCCCCTTAAATTTGTTATAATCCCATGCATCTTTGCCTTTCTGTAAAATGTCCATGTCTTCTCCAATATTTATTTTCTTAATATTGGCAAACTTTTTCACCTCGAATAGAGATTTGTGCATTGGGGGAATAAAGGATGTCTTAGAGAAATCTGTAGACAGTATGACTATGAGATAAAGGAGTAACATTTGAGATAACGTGCTAGCAACATAACATCAGGAATGATGACTATGAATTTAGTAAAAATGTTATTTGTTCCTAACCTTGATTGATCAAATAATAGATTTATATTCCAAACTAGTAGTTTTTGTCATTAAGATTCTCAGTCCATTTTACGCTCCTCTCCACTCACTTCATCCATTCTGATAAGACATGTCATCTTATTTAGTGGCAATTTGTCTTCCTTGGGGGTCCATTTCTTATCCTTTGCCCAAATACATTTTCACCTTTGTCAGGTTATATCACTCATTATCCCCACAACAAAGGTCCCACTCCATTTCCCTATGACATCTTCATTAAGTAGTTTACATAAAGAAAAGAAGGTAGTGGAAGTTTTCACCATTTCAATCATGGTCCACACAGCCACATATACACATGACTCTAATTATATGTTGTCTTTCCTTTGTGATATTCTTAGTCATTTTGCCAACTCAGTGCATACCTGTCAGCTTTAAAAAAATATAAAATTTTTAAAATCATACATTATTTTTTTTTTACATTTATCCCTGCTCTCTCCTAAAAATTCCACTAACCTAGACTAAAGGCAAAATTAAATTGATAAATCTGTCTTCAAGGGGAAAAAATGAGGAAAGAGGAAAAATACATTGGGTAAATGATTCAATTTTTTTTTTCATAGATTAGAAAGCAGATGAAGTGGAAATGTCTTAATGTACAGGAAAAAGCTATGATATAATTGTCTAGGGGGGGAAACATACACAAGAAATTAATCAATTTGTGGCTAGAACCCCAGTAAAAGAAGAACTAGGTATGGAGCTCAAAACTGAGAAAAATGGTCAAAAGTGTAGATAGGGTCAGCTAACTAATACCCATTTCTCCATCCCCCAAAATGCTCATATGAAACCCAGAATTATGTTTTTTGAAAAAATATAACAATGACAAATGTTCGTCTCAAGTATACAAAGTTCAGTAGACAACTGGGGTATGTACAGGATCATAAACAGAACACATATAGTCAATATTCAGTATATGGTTTTGTTATTTTTTGAAAAGATTTATTTTATTTATTTATTTATTTATACAAGCACTGGGTACAGTCAGAAGCGAGGGAGGGTGAGAGAATTCACCAGAGCCAGAGCGGGGAGCAGAGCAGGCAGAAGGACCGAAGTACACTGCTGAGGGGAGCAGCGGGCGGCAGGAGAGGTCTGCGCGGCATGTGGGACCCTCCTCCGGTGGCCGGGGAGCAGCCAGGGAGCAGCCGGGGAGCAGCCGGGTATCGAACCGGCGCCGCAGAGGCAGCGGGCAGCTTCGCACCCCAGGGTTCAACCGCTGCGCCACCGGGGAGGCCCCAGTATATGGTTTTGAATAGTGGAAACCCTGTCCCTTCTCACTGTCTGCTTTCTAGCCTAACTACCAGAATACCTGCTTCAAGGTTTATAATCCTGAAGAAGAGATTAAGGAATTCATATTTTGAAACACTCTACCATATATCAACACTGGAGATTATTTTCACGATAAATGTGCTCATCCTTGGATGATCCATGGTAATGGTTATCCCTGCTCTTTTGAGGAAAGATTGCAGCCTGAAAAAGAGAGACCAATAGAGGAAAAGAAATTTGGGGAAGCAGAAACAAAGCAGGGGGAAGGAAAAGTACATCTATAATTATTGTAGTCTCCTTAAGAAAGAAGATTTTTCCATCCATACAACAAATGTAATTTAAAAGGAATAACCATAATCAATAAATACCCTTTGCAAATTAAAAACAGGATCACTGAATTGAAATAGGATTACTGCTAATAATGGCAGTAGAAGTTCGGAAAATTCATAGAATTTCCTGAAAAGCAGCAAAAAATTGTTTTAATGTTAAAAAATGTTTTAAATTAAGGATTTCATCAAGGAAACCCAAATTTACCTAATAAAATAAAGGAAAAAAAAACAGAGATCAGTAATTATGCAACAAAATTTCCCATGTCCACTGTACTGATTTCAGAGTGCTTGGAAAGAGAGGCAACTAGCATAATTGTTGTGCATATAGTTTAGGGTCAGACTGCCTGGATTCAACATCCATCTCCACCACTTGCCACTGCATGATACTGGATATTACATTTGTGACATTTTACTACTGTTCCTTCATCTATAAAACTGGAATTTACATTGATAATATCTGTCTCCTAAGGTCATTATAAGCATTGATTTAAAAGTTAAATGTACATAGCATCCATAAAGCGTGTTTTAGAGTAAATAATCAAGAATTAATAAATTCTTATTATAGTTGCCATAAAAGTTTTGGAGGTATGTTGCGTAAAGTATCAGTATTTTTTTTTTTAATTTTTTTTTTTTTTAATAGAGGCATGTTTTATTTTATTTGTTTGTTTGTTTTGTTTATACATGCACTGGGTACAGTCAGAAGCACGGGAGGGTGAGAGAATTCACCAGAGCCAGAGCGGGGAGCAGAGCAGGCAGAAGGACCGCAGTACACTGCTGAGGGGAGCAGCGGGCGGCAGGAGAGGTCTGCACGCCATGTGGGACCCCCCTCCAGTGGCCGGGGAGCAGCTGGGGATCGAACCGGCGCCGCAGAGGCCGCGGGCAGCTTCGCAACCCAGCGCTCAACCACTGCGCCACCGGGGAGGCCCCAAGTATTAATATTAGTATCAGGAATTGGAATAGCATCAGATTTTATAAACATTGCAATGTCCTAGAAAAATAAAACAATGACTTCATAAAATTGAAGTGGAAATATTTTTAACATACCATATTTTTAAAGTCAAGCTAACATTTAACAGATTATTTTTTAGAATATAACAAACAAATTTAGAACATTACAATGGTCACTTTTTTTTTGTTTTTTAACATACTCATGAAATTACTCAATAAATTACTGAAAGACATGGTACCTCAAAACTTAGAGAAAAAGATAATGGGAGGCCACGCTCAAAAGTTCCAACAAAAGTCAGTAGTATGTATACATGATGGAACACTATTCAGCAATCAAAAAGGATAAACTCATGCCATTCACAGCAACATGGATGGAGCTAGTGAAATAAGCCAGAAGGGAAAAGAAAAATATCAGATAGTTTCACTTATAGAAGAAATATAGGGGAACCAAATAAGGGATCAGGAAAAAAAATAGCAATAATAATAAATTTAAAAAAATTAGCTGGCAATCATAAATCAGAGACATCCTGTGAAGGAGGGGAGGAAAAGGGATCACCACAGGGGAGAGAAGAGCACAAGGGACGATGGTGATGGTTCACGGGTGAATTGGTGGTGGGAATTTTATGGGGACTACACCTAAAAGGAGAAAGCATTCACGCATACATTGTACAAAAATGAGCAATGATGTAAAATATGTAAAAATAAAAAATATTAATAAAAAACAGTAAGTGTGAGAGAAGTCCCACTGTAACAGCTGTGCAGGAGGATTGGAGAAGGCTGTGCAGACTCACGAATGGATCTATAAGAATAAGACTGATAGGAAAAGAAATAGAACTGACAAATTCTGTCATGTATTGGACCATTTAGAAAATGTAAGTAACAGGAATTTAACCTATGAGTCGGAGCACTATGCAAGATTGGCTATAAATAAAAACCAAATGAATGTTAAATAAACATAATTATGAATTATCAGAAAAACTATAGTATGCACAAGAAAAAAAATAGATATTGTATTACTTGGTGTAGAGGCCACATAGCAGGTTTTCTATGATCCCATGCAGACCGGGGTAAAGGAGGAAGAGTCCTGGAGACCTCAGTGGGTTTTCAGGCTTTTATTTAGATTTACCAGGCACATAACAGGGGTGCTGGGGCCCTGGCTGGCTGGCAAGCCTCCCAGCCCCCAGCCAGTCTTCACTCTATCTGGGCTCTCCGGCCTTCTCTCGTGTTCTCTCTGCTTCTCTGCTCTCCTGCTTGCGTTCGTTCTTGGCTTCTGCTGGCATCCCCATGACGCCACCCTTATAAACTCAGTCTCTCAGCCCAGGTGTACCCACTTCAGGTGCCCGCGATCAGGCATGCATTCAGGACCACAGGGTTCCCTCATCTATCCTATGGTGGGAGGGCAGAAAAGCCTGATACTTTTACCTTACCCTACACTTGGCTCAGATGGGAACCCCATTTACAAAATCATAGGGACCTAAGTACTGATTATTTGACTATATCCCAGCTATAACTCTCCTAAGGAGGGAGGTGGTGAGGAAAATTGTTAACTCCTCTAATAGGTTGATATAATAGTCTGATACTTATAAGCAAAGATGGCTGTAAAAAGTTTAGTATTTAGAAAGAGAGCACTAAATAACAGAAGAAAAATACCTACATGAGTTAAAATTTGACCCAACCTGCATGACAGTGGTTCGGGAAATAGAAATGAATACTTAACAGATTTTATAGTATGACTTGATAGTTTAAATTCTGTGTCTGAATTAAATGGATGCAATTATAGGTTGATTATAAAACAATGTTCCATTAAGGCCTCCTGTCTTTCTAATAGAAGTCTCCTTCAACTCTAGAACCCTCTCAACTTACCTAAATACTTCCTGTATTCATTTCCCATCTCTTTCCCTGACCAGCTTTAGGCTTTGTATTCTCTTATAAATTTTCTTTTCTCTTATTTCAGGACCTGCCGAGGACCCTGCAGGTTAGAACAGCAGGTCTTTCCCATTAATGCTACTGGCAGGGATGCCAAAAATATTCCTGATTGATTGAAACCTGGTTTGCTAGACCCTCACTTTCTGGAACACTAAATTCCTTTGCAAATTAAAAACAAACACAGCTGAACTATCTTATGTTTAATTTAGCCTAGCTCAGATTAATGGAACTTTAGGCGGCATGGAACCCTCAGGAACTTTTCTGGGATAATTATAGCATACGTATTGACACCAAGGACTCTTCTTTAAAAAA
>NW_023605305.1:106683626-106703626 GCF_014898055.3 Talpa occidentalis | reverse complement strand
GTGCATACTTTTACCCAGTTGTTCAAATGTTATAGCTAGTAAACATGAATCACTCAAAAATATAAAAACCTGTACTACTGTGCATATGAAGGTCACAGGAATTTACCCACAGAGAGAAGCCACTGTAGGAGACACAGGGACTGCCGCTGTATGGACAGTGTTTAGCAAGGTGACACCCACCTGCCCCCATGGGGATCCACGGTGTTCACCCTGGACTCTGAGTAGGAAGTGACTCCCTGAAAGAAGGTGACACTCTCTTGCCCCCATGGCCTCAGCATGAGAGGACAACACAGACACAATGTTCAGTTCAGCTGTGAACCCCAAGCCTCATCTGTGAAATACTAGCAGACAGCCTACACTTGGCAGAACACACTGGACATAAATCAAGTGTTAAAAGAAAATCAATTGATAAAGCTCTCTGCCTAGGGACTAAGTCTTTACTTGAACAAGTCCTTAAGAAGTGGCCTTTGAAAAAAGACAAGCCTGCAGAGCAGAGCGCTCCCCAGCCCCAGCCCCACCTCAGAGGTGACCCTCCAGGCCTGCCTCTGTCCTCGTGCAGCAAACTGCACTCTAGTCATCATTACCAGTTTGATATCTAAAATGCTGAGTATATTCTTTCTATTTAGTGTACTGCTTTTCTTGGTCAATCTTAGTCGATGAAAAAGCCATTATATATAACGTGAAGTTGCTGATTTACAGATTTGGTCCCCAAGCAGCTATGTTTACTATAAAGTCCTTAATTTCCTCAAATGCAAAGACTCCCACAAGAAAACTAGCCACAACTTAAGCCTGGCATACTAGCATGGACAGGAGGGTTGGGTATGTGTGCTTCTATATGGTGCTTATAACCTTACCTTTAAAAAAGACTGGCATTCAATTATTAGGGAGACACTCTCCAAAATATTCAATGTCTCTATATCTATAGGCATGTCAGATTCTATTTATAACCTTCCCAGACCTTAGATAGAAAATCTGAAGCATGTCCAACTAAGTCTGTAACTCGGGTCACATAAGGAACTAAAGAGTTGACTCTTTGGAGTTTGATTCCAAATGTCGATGAGACCCTTGAAAAGCCCTTTGCAGAATGAGACAGAAGAAGAAATCTGCTCTGTGTCAGACATTGATCAGCACTGGACAGATAAGGGGGAGAAAAGCAAACTGACCCAGGGCCTCGCTGGTGGTGCAGGCGGTTGAGAGCAGCGCTGTGAAGCTGTCCGCAGCCTCTGCAGTGCCAGTCAGATCCCCGCCGGCCTCGGAGCAACCCACATGGTGAGCAGACCTCTCCTGTCTTGCCCGCTGCTCCCCTCAGCAGTGTATTTCGTCAGTCTGCCTGTTCTGTTCCCTGCTCTGGCTCTGGTGAATCCTCTCACCCTCCTGCGTATCTGGCCTGTACCCCGGCTCTTGTATAAAAATAAAATAAATCTTAAAAAAAAAAAACTGACTCAAAGAAATACAAAACCCATGGTGAGGCTTAACCCAGTAGGCAGAGACCCACAACAAAAAGAAGAGGGAGTAATGATGACACCTCCTGAAAGACCCCAAGTAACCCACAAGACCCCAAGTAACCAGGCCAGGCTGTTTCCATCTTTGTTGCCTTGGGAGTGTCAACCGCAAGTTAGGCTGAACAAGCAAGTGATTTAATAAATGATGGTGACTACCTCACCTACCACACAGGAAAGAGAACTGTGTCTTTAAAAGATTAGCTTTTCTCTGTAGGGGAAACCTAGGAATTTAAGGAGATGCAGTTATGAAAAGCAACAGGGGAGGAACACAGCCACAAGGTTGGCTAGGGACTCAGTGAAAGCTGAGAAAGCCAATAAAATAGGGAAGAAAAAAAGAGAGGCAGGAAGGGGATTACCAGCACAGCAGTGGGGCACCCACAGTCCCAGCTAAGTTCAAAGGCAGAACAGCCATTCACGTCACCTGGCCTCCCCACGACGTCATGCCTGGGGGCCACATGCACTCACACAGTTCAGGGAGTACAGACTGCTGGTTCCTCAGAACTGCTCGCTGGGGCCCTTGTGGTGGTACTTCCTAAATGTCTGGTATTCTGAGCCTATAACTTTCCCTTATTTACCATATTAGAATCACTTCTCACTTTATGAAATGAAAGTGATAGCAGACATTAAGATTTTTATGTGATGTTAACACTGCTTTTACTTGCTATTATTGTCACGCACGTTGTTCAATATAATGCAAGTTCTGAGACACTAGTGCATGACACATATTCCAAATAATGTTTTCATTAAAAGAAAACAATTGAAAATGGATAAGCAAACCCTTATTGAACTTGGAAACTGTTAGAATGTTTTATTCTCCACCGATTTTAGATAAAAGAGCTTTACTGTTTTGTAAATAACATCATTTGTAATTTGAATTCATTGATAAGACGCTGACAGTACTCAGTTAAAAAGGCAAGAAAGTAGAAGGGGGGGGGTCTCCCTGGTGGCACACGGAGATAAGACACAACCTACGAAGCTATCTGCAGCCTCTGCAGCATGAGTTCCATCCCCAGCCAGGGAGCTAACCACATGGTGCAGCAGACCTCTCCTGTCTCACCCACTGCTCCCCTCAGCAGTGTATTTCAGTCAGTCTGCCTGTTCTGTTCCCACTCTGTCTCTGGTGAGTCCTCTCACCCCCCACACCTCCGGCCTACACCCCAGTTCTTGTATGCATAAATAAATCTTTAAAAAAGAGAGAGTAGATGGGTATGTGAACACATATAAATAACACATGATTATGTACATGTGGAAATGTGTGGAAATACATGCAATTAATTCAATAATGGTGATCTCTGGGTAGTGAACTTTCATCTTATTTCTACTTTCTTCATAAATAGACATGACTTGTAGAAGTAGAAGTATTCTCCAACTATAAAAAGTAAATCTGTTTTAACTTAGAAAAATAAATTTGTGAGAAAAATTTACATGAGAAAATATTTGCCACCAACCCACAAAGACTATGGTTTCCAACATGGTCTGAGCAAAGCATGGTTTTTCTGCATTCTACACAGCACAGTAGACAAGGATCTCTTTTGAGTGCACTGCTTCTTAATATATCAGTTTCCACTAATAACATAAAGAAAAATTTTTAATAATAACATTCTCAACCTCCAGGGTCCCCAGTATGGCAAATAAAAAGGAGTCAGCACATTCCTGGCTTACTATGTTTTATTACATTAATTCAGATGCTTCACAGTCCTAGGAGTCTTGTGGGTATTTTAAATGTGTCTCCCATAAAACAGTTCTATGGAAAACACATCTGCCATAAAATGCGTAAGTAAAATGTGCATGCAATATATTATATATCAGACATGAATATAAAATAATGGGAAAACATCTACAAGATACTGTTTAAACTATTCTATACTATATAGTTCAATTTAAATATAGTCTTTTAAGTGTTAGGAAGATTCATCATCCTAACAAAATGAACAAATCAACACCCTGGCCTGAGAAAGCAGCAAACACCCTCTGTGTACTAAGGATAAACTAGACAGGATACCTACCCCTAAGGGACTTACTATCCAACAAGGAAATGCATACACAAACAAATATGAGTTCACTAAGATAGTTCAAATAATACAATAGAGGTAATAGAAATCTGCACATAAATCTCTGAGGGCACAGAAAATGGAATGGTTCTTCTACCTAAAAGTAGGGTCAGAAAGGGTCAGAAAAAAGTTAGACTTTTTTCAGTGTGATGATTATCTCCTACAAACTAATTAAAAGGGCATCTATTTCTTGTAGTAAGCGCTCAGAAGCACAGAATAGGGTGTGCAGACTATTTATTAGCAGGTAAAACCTGGAAACAACCCAAATGCCTGGATGACTGGATCAAGAAGATGTGGTATATATACACAATGGAATATTATTCAACAATCAAGAAAAAATATAAACTCATGCCATTTGCAGCAACATGGATGGAGCTATAAGGAATTATGCTCAGTGAAATAAGTCAGAAGGAACAAGAAAAATATCGGGTGGTTTCACTCATAGGAGGAATATAGGGGAACCAAATAAGACATCAGGGGAAAAAAATAATAATACAAAATACAACAAAAACAAAAATGAACAGACAATTATAAACCAGAGACATCCTGCATGGGAGGAGGAGGGAGAGGGATCACCAAGAGGAGCACACAGGTGATAGTGCACAGGTGCATTGGTGAAGAAAACTCTATGGGGACAATACCGGAGTGGGGGGAGCAAACATTGTTTAAACATGAACAGTTATGTAAAAAATATATTTTAAAAAAGAAAAAATAGGGTATACAGAGCCAGTCATACACCTGTAGGAACACAAAGAGTGGACAGAAGAACTGACCTAGTAGGCCCCAGTCAAGCCAAGTACTCCAGATCATTTCTGAGAATTGATTAAGTTCTGTATAAGATACTGATTGAGACACAGTTGCCTCCTCAAAGGCCGTACAGCCCACTGGAAACAAGATACAGGAACAAATCATCTCAATACAATCTGGTAGGTGCCATCCCAGGGTGTGTTCATGGCTATGGGAACAAATGATGGTTAACTACCCAGGTGAGTTCAGAGAAAGGTTAAGAAACAAGGAGCCATGTGTGGGCTCCGAAGGACAGGAGAGAGAGTTTGCTCAGTGAACTGTCTGAGGCAGTGGAATGTATGGGTTGATTGAAGTCCTCTGTGGTGGTAATTCAACTAATGCTTAGGGTCACTCTGTAAAATAGAATTGCTCCCATTTTCTAGGAGAGTTGCCTTTGGTTAGACTGAAGGAGTAACTGACTTGTCCAAAGTCATAACAACAGGTGAAGCTAGATTTTAAAAGCAGATCAAAAGTCTCACTTAGCTTCAGTGGCTTTTCCCAGAACAGGTAAAAATAAAACATAAGACCCTGACCTACCTATAACTTGATTGGCTGAATCTTAACATTCCGATAATCTCATCTCTTCAGGAATCTCCTTAGGTCTTTCTACAATTCTTGCTCCATAAAACTTCTATTTCTTCTATTTGTTCAAAATTTTCAGCATATTATTAAGTATCAGCAAGCATGTGTAACTCACCAAAATTATCTCTACTTCCTCTACTTTTCAAGAAACTCAAACCTACATTGGACACAAGCAAAGTAAAATTCAATGGCCTCCCTTGTGGCTCAGGGGTTAACAACAGCACTATCAAACTATGGCCAGCCACTGCAGCACAAGTTCGATCCCCAGCAGGCCAGGGAGCAACCCATATGGTGTAGCAGACCTCTCCTACCTTGCCCACTGCTCCCCTCAGCAGTGTATTTCAGTAGAACTGCCTGTTCCTCTCCCCACAATCTGGGGAATCCTCTCACCGCTCCCCCCCACAACTCTGTCTTACACCCCAGTTCTTGTATGCATAAATAAATATTTTTTAAAAAGTAAAATTCAACACTTGACATTTTCAATAATTTGAAATGGTTACATAGGAATAGACATCTATTCACTACACAGCATACAAGCTGTAGTACTCAGGCAACCCAATGAAAATTAACAGAACATGTAAAGTGATAATGTGGGACAGTGTACCTCAAAGTCTACACACTTAGTAGGTGGGAATTACCTGTACGTCTCTCCCTCACTGCATGCAAAAGTTTTACTTTCCCTATATTCTGCAGGAAAATGTCTCTGCTCATGGCTGGAAGTCAGCAGTGCCGTACCTAAAATTTGTTCTAATTTGTTAACTATGATAGGTAATGATGAGAAATTTTCTCTTCCATGTGCACAATAAAATGTCATACTTGAGATAGTCTAGACATGAGGAACCATCTTATGTCAGACCCACATCTGATCTGCAGGGAAGATATGTCTCAAATCTCTGAGAGCACGCTCATGGGTAGCATCCTGTTACTGGAGGACTGTGGCATCTAAATCACAACTGATGCATGCTAAAATAAGCAGTGATCGACACTATCTTTTCCTGCACAGCCCTGTGAATGATTTTCTGCAGTACTATCTACAGCATGACATGAAAAAGATTTCACTCAGTTAACAAAGGATACAACAACACTGTAGAGAATCTTGGCCTCTGCAAACTTACCAGATTTCTATCTGCAACTATTTGTGGTGGTGTTGTGTGATTAAAAATAGTTCACAAGCTCTTTGACTCACTCAGTCGTATGTTATGAAAAAATGTATTGCTTTGCCTTTGTATGTTTTACGTAAATTCAGATTTTATAAAGTGATCTGCTTTATAGCAGACTTGGTAATAATAATTGTGTCATCCACTTACACATAAAATCAAACCATTGGCAGTTAAATACAAGATGCTGTACTCAGCAAAGATTACTAAACTGTAAACATAAGCCAGACCACCATGATTGGCTTTTATATTTCTATAAAAACTGATAATCTGCCAAGGGAAAGATCATTCATTTTGGCCGGACACCTGCTGTGTTCCAGGCACTGTATCTGACAACATACCTATGTTATTACACAGCACTGAGAGGCAAACGATTTCCATCCTCTCTCCCATGATCTACTAGCTGTAAGATTATTGATCTATGGTTCCTGAACTAGGAAGCCAAAGTGCCCTAGAACTCCTAAAGCAGACTCACAGGGACACTGCAGTACAATTGAAACTTTCAAAAAAAATCAGAAATACCGACCATTTGTCAAACATTGCACTAACTACTAGCTCAAACTGATTTCAACATTAGATCACACTACATTCCTTTCCATGACATATCTTTGTGAAGCTGCATATTCAGCAGTTTAAAAAGTTAACACAGGGCCTCCCTGGTGGCGCAGCGGTTGAGCGCTGGGTTGCGAAGCTGCCCGCAGCCTCTGCAGGGCCGGTTCGATCCCCGGCTGCTCCCCGGCCACTGGAGGAGGGTCCCACATGGCGCGCAGACCTCTCCTGCCGCTCGCTGCTCCCCTCAGCAGTGTACTTCGGTCCTTCTGCCTGCTCTGCTCCCCGCTCTGGCTCTGGTGAATTCTCTCACCCTCCCGCGCTTCTGACTGTACCCAGTGCTTGTATGTATGTATGTATAAATCAATCAATCAATCAATCAATAAATAAAAAAAAAAAGTTAACACAGCACAACAATCAATGTGAGACAAGAAATGAGGGTGGTGTGTAATCATAAGATTATTCCAAGATTTAAGAAGTTGTATAGTTCTCAGTTGGCATTCACATATCATTAATAAGTAATTGTGGGAATTTAAGAATGAAATAAAAATAGAATTCATTTTCCTTTTAATTTATGTGTATTCTTTTATTTCCAAACATGTATTAGCTTATTTAGAACTAATGACTTGAAAAAAAAAAATGGTTAGGGTTTTTTTTTTATTATGGCACAGGGATAAAGTGGGAAAAAATCATAGACACTAAGTATGCTTAAAGTAAGAAAGTGAGCATTTATAGGAGAAGAATTTTAATTTTCCAAGTCATAGGACAGGAACTGAACTGAGGATCTCTACAGATTTTGCCCAGTTTTCTCAGCTATGTTAAGCTAATTAAGTTAAGTGATAAATAAAAAGACCACCTGTAAGTATAGAAAATCATCTTATATTATCAGTGTAACAGATGGAAATGTCACTCTTTCCATTGACATTCTGCATCATTTATCTCAATATGGTGATTGTATAATGCTTATTTCCCATTCAGAGAGAATAAATTATATCTATTTGTGGCACCATCCCCAATCCTGCCCTTTCAAGATGACCACATTCATAGTACTGCTTAGATAGGGGATTTTTAGATTATTTTTACCTATAGGATACATTTAATTGGTATGATTTTCTAATGTATTCTATACATTTTAGAATAAACTGTTGGCCTATATGCTTAAAACTTCAAGAAAAAAATTATGAAATTATGCCAAATATAGTGCCACCTGCCACGAGGTTATAAGTCATATATATATATATATACATATATATATATATATATATATATACACACACACACACACACACACACACATATAAAGCCAGGGGCATATCGATGCAACTAATTTTTTTTTAATTTTACTAACATATTTGTGGAATCTCCTGAAACAAGGCAACATATCTGGATAGTCAGACCAGTCTGTTTAAATCTGTAAAGACAGGACTAAAATGAGACCATCGTCCAGTATGAAATAGCTTTAAATGACTCAAGAGAGTTTGAGACACATCCCCCTTCCTCCTCCTCAGGTGATACACAAAAGCAAAGAAAAAAATCAAAGTTAAGGCATGGAAATATGCCTTTGAGATAAAGAGAAATGGCAGGATATTTGATTTTTTAAAATATCTGTAAAGCTGGTCTGTAAGAAAAATACCTTAGATCTTACAGAAGAAAACCCACGTCTCCAAGAGGAATCCATCAGAAGGAGATATCTGCAGCTGTAGCAAAGATTTGACAAAAGTAGACCAAAAATCTTTACAGTAATAAATGTAAAAGGAGGGCTAAGAAAAACAAATACCATATTCACCAGAGATGTGTTCCTCATTCCCAAAGATTCCCTAATCACCTCCCTGACCAATCTAACAGCCAAAGATGGAAATTAAGAGGAATGTGGCTTATGGCTGGGCATTTTGAATTTAAATTTGAATACTAATGTATGATATGACTGAATAAAGTCCAACAGGACTGATACCCTTTTGAACAGCGTGGTGTCTTCATCCCCTTCATTCTTTTCCAGTACCAATGCCACCCCCCATTTCAACCACACTGTCCAAGTGAAACAAAAACACCAATGACATCCCAATTGCCCAAACTGATGTCTAAGTGTTATTTCCTTTATTTGACTACTGCATCATTCTTTACTGTGATCACAGTCCAAGATACCACTCTCCCCTGGACATCTGACCTACCTGGCTCTTGTCTCAATTTCACTTATTGCCTTGTGCCCTTTCTATTCTGTAAATGTCACTCATCAGGATTCCATCCATGTTCTGTCTTTTTATCAGACATACAATCTTGGTTATAACTTTCATCTGTCAAAAAAAAGGTTTATAAACAAACAATATTCCTCACCATCACAAAAACACCATAACTAATGGAGTCATGATTCTTGAAACCTCCTAAACCAGAAAGATCAGAGTCACTTTCAACTTCATTTTCACACTCATTCATTCAGGAAATAGCTGAGTGTCTACTGTGTACCAAGGTGATACTCCAGGCACATGGGATATATCAGTAAACAAAAATGTATAAGCGAACAGCTTCTCTGCCCTCATGAAACTTTCCTCCTAGCAGGGAGAAGGGTCAGAGAGAAAAAGCAGACAATAATGAACATATTAACTAAATATAATGATTTATATATATTGACTAGCCATATATGTGGTTTAGTATCACAATGTGAGGGTAAAGGAAATTGTTTTAATTGGGTGGGTGGCAAAGAATGCTTCGTATGAAGGTGGCATTTGAGCAAAGGCTCAAAGTAGGTGAGGGGGTTGGCCACATGGATATCTAGAGAACACACATATCTTGCAAAAGGCTGGAAGGCAAAAATCTGTCTTGTATATTCAAGGACCATCTAGAAAGCAGAACAGCTTGAGTAGACAGACTATCTACCTGAAAACTGTCACAAAATATACAAATCTGTGATGGGAATGCAATGCTGGAAATGCACTGTCATTGTGCATTGCAAACCCCATCTATCAGCCTCATCAAGAATTCCTTCTTCTCTTGAGTTGTCTTAGGTCAACCCTATTCCACATAACACTTTCTCAATGAAACAGTCTTGGCCCCAATCATAGCCCATCAAATCCTTGAAACTCCTATTTGCACATAGTTAACTCCTGGCATATGCTACTATAGATCAATAAGCATTTTTTCTTCCTAGATATAGTCTTGAGTTTATTTATGACAGGAATGAAAATTATTTTAAATATACACAGTACCTACCAAAGTGTCTTATACATTATTTCACTGAGGATGCTGCTAAAGGTCTCTGATATTTTTTTATTCCAGAATACTTTTAATAAACAAAACTTTACATAGATACCTAGGCTGCCATCCACTGAATCAATATACTCACCACAATATTATATAAAATACTTTAACAGGTGTATTTATGATTTTTCAGTTGATTCAATATTATTGATTTATGAAGTAATTATTCATATTTCAGATCATGAAGTTTTATTGCTGGTTTTAAAACTCCCTCTATGATACAAATTCTTCAACCTTTCTAACAAAATTAAGGCACTTCTATGAAAAAGGAAAAAACAAATGATTCCTTTCTGTAAGGAAATATTAAAGACACATGTAGCAAATGTATTCAAAGTGAAGCCTGGCTACCCATGCAGGCACTGGATAGAAGCAGGTTTGATAAAGTTGCTTTAAACTCAAATGAAGGGTCCACTGAAGACAAGGACACCACCAGGATGTTGAGATTTCAAAGCGATGGATTCCTCCTTCATAAAAGGAAATGTCCTAGGACCTCCCTGGTGGCGCAGAGGTTAAAGTCTCAGTGCTATGAAGCTATCACCAGCCACTGCAGCATGAATGAGTTCCTTCCCCAGGCAGGGAGATACCCACATGGCACAGCAGACCTCTCCTGACTCACCCACTGCTCCCCTCAGCAGTGTATTTCAGTGCATCTGCCTGTTTTGTTCCCCACTCTGTCTCTGGGGACTCCTCTCACCCTCCCACATACACACCTCTGGCCTGTACCTCAGTTCTTATATGCATAAATAAATAAAAAATAAATCTTTTCTGAAAAAGAAAATCTCCTGGATTGGATGCTGCTCATAATTGTCTGATTACCTGAAATCTTAGCACCATGATGGGAAGTGTTCCTTAGTAGGGAAGCCACAGATGATCCCCTAGAAGGAGTGGGGAGGGACCTTCCAGTGCTCATTTCAGCCACTTCCAGAAACATGAAGACTTGTCATTGTGGCCAGGAGCCAAGGTTTCTTAATCACAGGTGACACACTGAGCCTTCCATTCTTGCTACAAGGGACACTTGTCAAAGTGAGTTCTAAAACTAAGACGTCTTGTCTAAAATGACTAGGTGATGTCTGAAGACTTAGCACTGGTCTCAAGATCCTGAATGAATGTTTTTGGGTTTTGTTTTTTTTTTTTAATGAGCCCATGAAAAAGGAAGACAAAGACAGAAAGACCCAGACACACGCCCTGGTGTCTATAGTCTATGGGAACTGCTTAAAAGCACTTCTCATGACATTCCTGAGAGTCTCAGTGATTATTATAGTAGGGATTACTATAATCAAAAGTTAAAACTTCTATTTAAATGACAAACATTCTACATGCCACTTTAACAATGTAGCTTACTTAGAGAACAAAAATAGGTTTCTTATTACGTTCACACAGGGATTCCAATAACAAGTCAGAAACCACAAATCCCTCTAAACAAGCCTTCAAAAACTGAAGGTGACCATCAACATTGCCCTCTACCTCTGCATAGGCCTGTCAAGCTATGTGGTCAATGCTGTTTAGACAAAACACTATCTGAAACATCTATGGTCACTCCTCACTAATCAACTTTAGTGATTTCCTAATTTAAAAAATAATTTATCTTAGTGATGTGACTGACACATTATTAATCTTTGTATAAGTATTATGTTTTAATGTTCTTAAAGATTATTATGTGATTTATTTCCTAAAATATCTCCTCCTCAGTAGCTTAAACAATACCTTTATCCTTTCCCAACACTCAAATTAGCAAATAGAGGGCCTTGTTGGTAGCAACACCCTCTCAGAACATGTACACACACACACTTCACACCATCAGAACTGCATCATTTAAGCCAAAGCATGAGGTAAACCATAATGTAATTCTCAAGGAGCCAAGAAAATTTATGGTTAGAAAATAATGGTATTCACTCTCTACAATTAATATCTGCAAAACACTTTTGTGAATTCAGACTTCAAATGCAATTCATAAATAGAGTTGCCATTATTATCACCCCAATCAAATAGAGAATCCACACTGGACTGTTTTCCTAAGAGTTTTTGTCAATTCCTAACTCTCTGGGGCAGCAAGAAAGTGAAATTAGACCCACTTTTCTTTTCTTTTTTCTTTTTAATTAATTTTCTTTTTTTATAATAAATCTTATTTTTATATTCCCCATACAATTGCAACCCCCTTATTTTGACCCCAATCCCTCCCCTCCTGCCCTCTATCCCCCATAGAGTGTCTCTGGTTCATAGTTTTTTGTTGATTTTGATTTTCACTTTCTTATAGTTATTCTTTTTCCTGGTCCCTTATTTAGGTTTTCTAGATTCCTACTATGAGTGAGACCATCCGGTATTTTTCTTTTTCTTTCTGGCTTATTTCGCTGAGCATGATCCCTTCCAGCGCCATCCATGTTGCTGCAAATTGCATGTGTTTATCTTTTTGAATGCTGAGTAATATTCCATGGTGTATATGTACCACATCTTCTTGATCCAGTCATCAATTTATTTTCTTATGTCACTGTTCATTTCTGTACAGTATGTGATTTCTCCCCTCAGGTGTGTCCGCATAGTTCTCCCACCACCATAGCACCCTGTGATCCATCACATAGTCCCTTGTTCTCTTCCCTCCCACCTTGACCTCCCACCTGCTGTATGTCTCAGATTGATTTGATCCCACTTTTCTTGATCTAGCACAATGCAGGACACAGAATATGCCCCAATATATGCAATAAGGATGTGTATATATCTACTAAAGTAAATCAGAAATCAAATCTGTAACTACTTAGTTGGCATGTTTGAAAGTTTACCACGTGCTTTATGCTGAATTACTTAAATATTCACAGTATATAAAACCTTATGAGGAAAATATTTTTCTCATTTTATGATAAGGGAACTAATGCTAAGGGAACTATGCATCTGGCATAAGCTCTCATAGCTTTAAGAATGATGCTGTGATTTGAAATTTTGTAATCTGATTTCATTTGCTATTGCTTTATACATATTACCATGACTATAAAATATAGAACATAAGCCTTAACCTTGCAGCATTTCCATTTAATTTTGTTCATAACTACCATTGCATAGCCCAACTCTGCCCTTGAAAAATTCAAAGACATGCTGTTAGCAGCCATGGATGTAATGCCCAGATCCAGTGAGCTGTTCAGGAGCCTAGGAAAATATCCAATGCTTGAAAAAATATACACTGTATCAAGATTAAAATAAAATTTCCAAATTGCAGTTAATAAATATTTACCTTAAATGTCATAAATGTCAGAGGATGTAACAATTGCACAAGTTAGCTCTCATGAAAATTTAATTCTATTTGAAAAGAATTTCTATTTAGATTTGTTATGTGCTCTGATATCTCTGGATCTATCTTAAATAATGCTCCATTTGCACTTAAGAAGAGTATATATTTTGCAGTTGTTTAGTAGAATGTGTGTTTTTACTCTTTTCCTCCTTGCCATTATAATTTTTATTTTACTGATATTTTTGTAGTGATATACTTTGATTCCTTTCTTTTTTTCCTCTTTGTATTTACTATAGCTATTTTCTTTGTAGTCACCATGAGCTTACATAAAAGATCTTATGTATATGACAATATATTTTGACTAACATCTTAATTCAATCCCATAGGTTTACACTCTTCCTCATATTCTTTAAGTTATTACTGCCACAATTTAAATCTTTTATAATGGTAAACTTAATTTTATGGTATAATTATATGTAATAATTTTGTTATCTTATCCTTGAATAAAGTGATTTATACACAAAAAAAAAAAAAAAAAAAAAAGAATTTCTAAGTTAAACTCTAACAGAATCCCCGTCAACAGACAGTAATTATAGAGAACTGAATGTGTTGTTTACAACCAAATAATTTCCAAAGAAAATTATGTTTAAAATCCTTCATACTTTGATAACAAAATAATAACCAACATGATGCATGGATGGATATTCATATATATGACTTAGAGCTGAGCCTCCAAAAGAAAAAGGCAAATTCAATTCAGTATATTATCTTTAATCATAATAAAAAAAATTCATACAACTCAACTAAAAGAGAATAAATAACCCAAACAATAAGTGGGTAGAAGAGCTTAATACACACACACACACACAAAAAAAAAAAAAAAGAAAAGAAAAAAGAGGCTGGGACTAATCAGAAGAAATTTAATGAGATGCAAAACCTTTACCAGCAGTAAGCTCTTTTCCAGACTTTACTCCCTTATCCAGTATTTTAATGCAAACCCAAAACACATGATTCAGAAAAAAGTCAACGGTATTTCTGATAAGCTGTCAATGGGATGGAGGCAGCACACAGTTCAGGAGAGCACTGGAGATCAGCCAGAGGTAGGTTCCAATCTTATGCAAATGTGAAAAAGTTATTGGATCTGTTCCTCAGCCTCCTCTTCTATAGCGTGAAATGATATCCCTTCACAGGGTTATTTGGAGGATTCAATTTAAAAAAAAATTATGGAAACTTTCAGTAGTATCTAAATGTTAAGAAAATAAGCATTTAACGTAGCAAAGTTTACTAGCTGATGAACACGTTGGGGACAGGACCTATTTATTCTCCGGTGCAAACCCAGAGCTCAGTCTCCCAACATCTGGAGGAATGTAATAAATCTAGGATTACTGAGTGAGTATCAAATTTAATACAATGCCTTTGGGTGAGTAGCCATGATCCTATGTGCACTTACAAAGTTCTAGGGCTAGAAGAGTGGAAACTGTCTTCATGGAAATGTGGTCCAGCGGGGATGATAGGCCACTGTTCAAGTAATTACACAGGGAGAGGAATCACAAAACAGGAAGCACAGGGATGTGAGTCTAGAGCAGGGAGAGGAGCATTTACAGAGCCTGCAAGGTGAGAGAGAGCCTTCAGAACCAAGCAAGTTAACCGTCTTCCATTATGTCTGTAATTCCCCAGAGCAACAAAGCTATTAACTGCCTGGTCAATTAAATATAACATTTTTTAAATATTAGCTCAGACATCACATTAAAAAGGAGAGGTTTGCACAAAAAAAGTTCAATACAAGACAAAGGGTTTCATTTAAGTTCAAGTAACATCAAATGTGTCCCACCTACCAAATCAACTTTTTACCAGAAAAACCTCAGTTAATTTAAGAAATCTGCTTATACAGTTACAGATATATCTTAGAAAGGCACATGACCTTAATGCATAAAAATCTGTGGGCTATCTCTTACTTAAAATATATTCCAAGTCGTACTTATTTTGAAACTGTAGTTTTAAAAACTCAAGCCATGAATATAACCCTTGATTATTAACCACTATGTATCAAGTCCCTCCTCTGTGTAAAACATCAGGTAAGACATTAAAGAAACTATTAAAAACTTTAAAATAATATCTGACTATCAAAATATCTACACTTGATACAGAAAAAAACTACTATAGGAGTTCAATAAATAAATGCAGACTCCACAAAAATGTCTGGGCCTCTGAGCCTCAGAGGCTCCCTAATAGAAAATGATGGAGAAAACATTAATGAAGCAAAATTAAATGAGAAAGGAAAAACTAATACCATGACTTCAACAAAGCAGTGGAAATAGAAACTAGAGAGTAGGAGACAATGATTTTAACAACAGGATACCTGGTAATAGGGACCCTGAAATGCAGAAGTTCTCTTAATAAATCTGAGTGAAGATAAATGCTTAGCCCTCTACGAGTATTCATGTTTCAAATTTATAAGCCCAGACTGCTATAAACCAAACCAAGGTGAAAAGAAGGGGAAGATAAAAGATACAAGAAGCATGGGCCTCCCGGGTGGCGCAGCGGTTGAGCACTCGGTTGCGAAGCTACCAGCAGCCTCTGCAGCACTGGTTCGATCCCCAGCTGCTCCCGGCCACCGGAGGAGGGTCCCACATGGCGCGCAGACCTCTCCTGCCGCCCGCTGCTCCCCTCAGCAGTGTACTTCGGTCCTTCTGCCTGCTCTGCTCCCCGCTCTGGCTCTGGTGAATTCTCTCACCCTCCCACACTTCTGACTGTATGTACCCAGTGCTTGTATAAATAACTAAATAAATCTTAAAAAAAAAATTTAAAAAAAAAAGATACAAGAAGCAGAAGAAACAAAGTACATTTTGGCTTATCCTATTTCAGAAGTATTTTCTCAGAGTATTTAGATTAAAGTAGATGTGTGTTTCTTTTTGTAAATGAGTAGTTTCATAGAAAAAAGACAGCATTTGAGTCATCTAAAAAGCTATGAAACTATGCTCTTCAAAAATTTATCTCTCTGGATAGTCTTTTAAATCAGAAAATTCTACTCATTTAGTTGAATGCTCCAAACTTTTCTCTTTGATAAAGAAGCTCCCTACCTACCCTTAGGTTTTACTGCAAAATTATTTTATGCAATATTTGAAAGAAATACTTTATTAAAAAATTAAGTGAATGCAAGAAAATGCAAAGATATTCCTCTCCTCTAGCCAGAATGGATCCTCTTTCCACTGAATTTCCCAGCATATTGATTATATTGATTGTATCTCTTACAAGGATGATCATATTTTCCCTTGTGATATTTGTGTGTGTTTTACTTCATCTCCCTTCCAGTTAACATTGACTGGAAGACAAGAGCCCTATTCACATTTTCTGATCCTCATAATCACACATTGTATCGTGCATATATATGAATCATGTAAAATGCTTACCTCTTTTAATTAATATTGTATTTGGTACAGATACCATCACAGAAAATTTTAACTGGCTTCTAGCTCTACTGTAATTCACCTTCACAGTTTTCCTTGCAAAGACTGTTCTCCAACAAAACTCTAATTATATTACTCCCCTTACTTAAAATCTTTCTGTGGCTTCCTGCTTTTCAAAGGATTGAATTCATGCACACGGCATACAAGGCTATCCCAGCTCCTCTCCTCACCCACTGCAGATGCACCACTGACTGGCTTTAGGGAACTATGCAGCTGTCATTCCTCTGCACCTGTGCCTCTTACTTTGGTCCATCAGACAAAACTCAACATATCAACACTCTAGTCCAATTTTCAAACACCAGCAGCACCATCCTCAAGCACATGCCATACTTTGCTTGTGCCTGTCTGACCACACTTCTGCTGCAGAGCAGAGCACAGAGAAGAGTAAATGTTAGGGGGAAAGGATGTCCTGATTAAATACGACTTTCACTCTATGTTGTAAGAAGGTCACAGGTAATTTTTAAAAACACTAAAAATTATCTGCACTAATGTTTACCTGAAATACTAAATTCCAGAACTATATATACATAAAACCTGGACACCAATAAAGCTCTAGAAAGTGGCACAAAAGCATATTCTTCTCAAACACAGAACCTGCTTGACAACTGAGCCAAGACACTACAACCAGTTGTTCTTCGGGGATGCAATTACTAATTTCAACAAAGTCCCAAGGGGGAAAAAATCTTAAATGAAAAGTATAGTGCTAAATGCAACTATGAAGTATAATTTAGGAAACCCAGCTCCAAAGAGACCAGGCAGGGAGTCCTTGTAAAGAGCTCTATGACAGGCTAAATAATGACCTCCAAAGACACCCATGTCCAAATCTCTGGAATCTGTGAATGTGTTAAAGGAACTCTGCAGATGTGGTTAAATTAGGGGTTTTGAGATGGAGAGATTGTCCTGCATTATCTCCGTGGGTCCCAATGCAATGACAAGGGTCCCGATAAAAGGGAGGCAGAGTGATATTTGGCTACTCTGAAGAGAAGAGGGCGATGTAATGATGGAAGCAGAGATTATGAGCTTTGAAGATGGAGGAAGGGTCTACGGCCATACCACCCTGAACGTGCCCAATCTCGTCTGAAGATGGAGGAAGGGCCGCTAAGCAAATACAGGCACAGTCACTAAAATGTGTAAAAGGCAGGGAAATTCAGACCTGGGAACCTCTGGAAGTAACTAGCCCTGATGACAGCATGTCTTTAGCCCAATAAAAGTGATTTCAGACTTCCAGTCTCTAGAACTGTAGGGTAATAAATTTGGGTTGCTTAAAGTCACAAAGTCAGTGATAATTTGTTACTAATACATATGCCAATGATGAGAAACACACCCCCATAATAAAATATGACTGTGTAAAGGGCATATAAGAAAATATATGAAATGCATGTGAATGTATATTAAAAGCATCTTAATATTTTGAGACTTAAATGAAAATAATGTTAACTTTTTGTCTCATGGGGGCGTATTTCGTTATCTTTTTTGTTCATTTACAATACTCATATTTTACAGAGCTTTAAAAGTTTTTCAATTTGTTGGTGGTGTGGTGGTGGTTTTCATCTTAAAAGATAATCCTTCTCCAAAAACTAGTTAGTACACCTCTAACTTCATCAGCATAGGGTATCTTGAATTTAGCATTCTTTAAAATCTGCTTATCTCAAATTTTAGATACACATGTCCTCAGAGTTGGTTCACATTAATTAGCTCACTTCTAGATGTTACTAAGAGAGAGATCATGGCTGAAGTTCATCTAGCCATTTCCTGCTGTTGCATTTATAAATGCTTTAAATTGAAATTGAAACATCAAATTTGAAAAGTATGACCTGAAAAATGTGGGAAGATATAAAGCCTACCATCCAGAGGTGGAGCAAAGTTCCCTCCAGGCTTGGAGAAAGGAACATGTTACATTTTCTTCTTTGACCCTTACCAGAAGCCTGGCTCACAGCAGTGATCACACTGAATATGAGAGACTGCTCTGGTCTCAGGGCTGCCTTGTTTGAACAGCAAATATAAAGTGGCTTTTCATGTTACCTTTATGGCCATATTAAAAGGTTTTATTACTTAATTCCAATCCGAGAAACTTGTATTTGCTTAAGAAAAATTCAAAAGGGCCTTATACGTTCACCTCAGGACTATAAGAACTCTATGGTTTATTTTTAAAATATTCATAGCCTTTAAAATTAGTAAGAACAAATTCATTGAAGTTACCCTGTGAAAATCTTGCAAACACCTAGACTTTGCTAGATGTGATCTCTAGGATAAGAAACAGATTTACCTCTATTTAGTTTAGAATCATAAATTCTTTAGTTGTTAAGAAAGAATCCTGAGAAATGAGGATCTGAACCAAAACCCTTAGAACAGAACAAAATATTTTACAATTCTCTCCCTCTGTGAAGATAAACAGAACTAAATAGATACTGTGTATATCTTTCATATGTGGAATTATTTTACTAAGCCATTTAGCTAAGATGAATCATAGTAACAATTACTTAAGAATTTGTAATTATTTTAAGCAAAGATGTCCCTAGGAAGTACAACTCTTAACAAAAGTAGTTCTAACCAAAAAGTCAAAAATATGCATGTTAAAAACTGTACTAATCACATATATCAAAAAAGTCTCCGGAATGAAACTGAGTCCCCAAAATTAGTTATAATGAAAACTTAACCACTTAAATTCTAGTTTTAGCCTGTATTAGCATTTTCAATGATCATAGAGAGAAAATTTCTGAATTAATTTCAGAATTAATTCAGATAATTGGGAAAGAAATTAAAAAAAAAAAAAAAACTTGAACAAGGATATCTATAGCTGTGAATAGAATACAAGAAGACCAGACTTTCCAGGGCACTTAGTTTGTCTAGGAGTCCATCACACACTACTAATAACAGTCTCTAAACTTCCTCTACCACTTTTCCCCACTAAATATATTCACCTCTCATGGATGAAGTCAACTGATGAAGTCAGGTTATGGTTGAAAAATCTTTGTATCAGCCAATTTGTCAATGAGAACATCAGTAGCATTCTACTTCCAAGTTAAATCTCTAAGGTTTTCTCCTGGAACAGCAACATTTGCACAATTCCATTTTCTTACATCCCCTCCCAAAGCAAAATAGTTGCTTCCCAGTCATTCATTCATTTCAAAGCAATTGAAACACTATCTGGTTCCATTCATGTCAACAAACACTAAGCTCCTTCTGAGATAAAACTCCTAGAAAAACAAGCATGTATATTTCAAGCCAGCAACTCAAAGGCAGAGTGATAAGGTTTATAAGAGATAAAATTGTAATTCTACAAGAGTTAAGAGGAGCAGCCCCATATACTGTGCAAAAACTAGAGAGTCTCTTCTTTCCTAGGGACAGAGAAGTAGTGGGTTGAGGAAAAAGAAAAACAAGTGTTTGACAAATACACAAGGCTGGTCCTTAGTCATGGATCTTAGGAGGGTGTTTCC
>NW_023605305.1:106666529-106683526 GCF_014898055.3 Talpa occidentalis | reverse complement strand
AATGACTATGGGGAAATAGTGGAGAAAATATTGTGTGACTTCAGTATTATTTCTTCATTACTTAGCATGAAAGATCTGAGTCCTGGCTCCTTAAACCTTCTGAAAATGTCCATCTGATGCATCTTCGAGCCCATCTCTGTTTGCATACTCAGGTTCTTGCCACTACTTCAGTGTTCTCCATACACTTTCTCTGACCTCTTTATACCTCACGAACTCACTTTCCAAAATTTTCCCAGACACTCCATCCTGTCTAGCCTCTCTCTCTTAATCTGCCTTAAATTCAAACTGAAATCTAAGTTTGTCATTTTTATGCAGTTGTGTAATGTGTTTGACACTCATTCCTCAATTATATACCATAAGCTACTTGAGGACATAGATTATAGTTTATATTATTGCCAACATCAAAACATAGACAATAAAGCAAGTTATGTTATAAAAGCTATAAATATTATGACTGAGTGCAGCAGGGCAAGGAAAAGCATTTCTGAATCAGCAGGGAGTGTTTTTAAATCTCACTTAACCATCCCTATTTCTGGAAATATGTCTAAAGAAGTGGACCTCAAAGTGTAAATCTGAAACTATGCATCGTGATCATCTAGGATGGTGTTTGAATACAGCTCCCCAAGCCTCTTCTGTGAGGAGACTTTACTGAGGGCCTTCACATCTATGTTTTTAAAAGCTAGTCAGGTGGTTCCAATCTTAAAAGTTAAAGGGCAGTCTTGTGAAAAATATTGTCCTAGGTATAAGTAATGAAACTAGATATCTGGGCTGGAAGACTGAGATGAAGAAAAAACGGGTTATGACCATTCCTTATATGTTCTAGAAGTTTCAACTCAGGCTTTCTAACTCTTTCTAAGTACAATGTCTCTAATTCCTCACCTGAAAATCCAACCTTAAACTTGCTACATGCTAATAAGTCTTCTATATTCAGACTCTTTTTTTCCTAAAGATTTATTTATTTATGCATACAAGAAGTGGGATGTAGGCCAGAGTTGTGGGGGGTGAGAGGATTCACTGGAGACAGAGTGGGGAACAGAACAGGCAGATCCACTGAAATACACTGCTGAGGGGAGCAATTGGTGAGCCAGGAGAGGTCTGCTGCACCATGTGGGTTGCTCCCTGGTGGGGGATCGAATTCATACTGCAGCGGCTGTGGACAGCTTCATAGGTTGCTCCCCTTGCGTCCCCATTAATTTCTACTCTGGCAACATTGTTTTGCAACACTGTATATGATTTAGAGGTAGAGGTTCAGACCTCTTCAGATGTATGTTCCCAAACAAATCACCACCAAGGCATCCATGGTCTTAGTCCATTGTTTCCCTTCCTCCCTTCTTACCTTTTCCATTTTTCTCTTATAGTCTTGATTCTACAATTAGATTTATTGGGTTTCTTTGATTTAATCTGTTCCTTTTTCATTTCCTCTATGTTCCACATATGTGTAAAATAATCTTTTTTGACTTTTTTCACTTAAAATAATCATTTTGTCACAAATGGCAAATTTCATAATTTTTATAGCTTAATAGTATTCCACTGTGTATATTCACCACATCTTTTTTTTTAAAGATTTATTTATGCATGTAAGAACTGGGATACAGGCCATAGGTGTGGGGGTTGAAAGGACTCACCAGGGACAGAATGGGGAGCAGAACAGGCAGACTGACTGAAATAGGACACTGCTGAGGGGAGCAGTTGAGTGACAAGAGAGGTCTGCTGCTCCATGTGTGTTGCTCCCTGGCCAGCCAGGTATTGAACTTGTGCTGCAGTGGCATGGATAGCTTCATAGTGCTGTACTTAACCCCTTGTGCCACCAGGGAGGCCCAATATGCACCACATCTTAATCTGTTCTCATCTGTTGTTGGGTACCTGAATTGTTTCCGTACCTTGGCTATTGCAAATGGTACTGTAATTAATATGGGAGTGCATATATCCATTTCAATTAAAAATTTGATTTCTTTGGGTTGATATCTAGGAGAAGGGTTGCTAGATCATGAAGTAAATCTATTTTTAATATTTTGAGAAAACTCCACACTGTTTTCCACATGTGCTGATCAGTATGCAATCCCACCAACAGTGGGTAAGGGTTCTTTTTTCTCCATATCCTTACCAAGACATACTCTCTCTCAACTTTTTGATATGGACCATTCCCACAGGTGTGAGATTCTATCTCATTGTGGCTTTGATTTGCATTTCCTTGATCATCATTACAATGGACATTTTTATTATGTGTCTGTTGGCCCTCTGTTTATCTTTTTTGGAGAACTATTTAACTCATTTTTTGCTTGGTTTCTTTGTTTTCTTTTTGTTATGTTGTATGAGTTCTTTGTAGATCTTGTCACATAAATGATGTGCAAATATTTTCTCCATTCAGTAATGTCATTTCTTTTTAATGATAATTGTTTTCACTGAACAGAAACAATTTAGTTTGATGTAGCCCAGTTGTTTATTATTGTTTTTGTTCCCTTGCTGATGGAGTCAAGCCCACTAACACATCACTTAATCCAATGCTGTAGCATGTTTTGCTATGTTTTCTTCTATATATTATATAGTTTTATGTCCAAATCTTTAAACCATCTTGAGTTAACTTTTTTTTTTTTTTTAAAGATTTATTTTTATTTGTTTATACAAGCACTGGGTACAGTCAGAAGCGCGGGAGGGTGAGAGAATCCACCAGAGCCAGAGCGGGGAGCAGAGCAGGCAGAAGGACCGAAGTACACTGCTGAGGGGAGCAGCGGGCGGCAGGAGAGGTCTGCGCGCCATGTGGGACCCTCGCCGGTGGCCGGGGAGCAGCCGGGGATCGAACCGGAGCTGCAGAAGCTGCGGGCAGCTTAGCAACCCAGCGCTCAACCGCTGCGCCACCGGGGAGGCCCTTGAGTTAACTTTTTGTATATGGTGTGATATGGTGGTCTAGTTCATTCTTTTGTATATTGCAATACCAGTCTTTTCAACACAGTTGATTGAAGAGACTTTCTTTTCTCTTGGCTCCTTTGTCATAGATTAACTGTCCATGTAAGTGTGGTTTTATTATTTTTTTATTATTAATATCAATAAAATAAAAGAATAATTATTCAGTATCTATCATGTGTCAGATTCCATGATTGGTATTAAAATTATGACTATTATAAGAGGCCTACATTATAATGGAAAATCACAACAGGCAAACTAACACAAAACCAAACAAATGGAGAAGCATTACAATAAGGCCAAGAATATGGTATTATGGGAGCACAGATGAAGGGAAGTTTAGTCTTTGGTCCTTGACAGAGTTGTCAGAGAATTGTCATCTAAGCTGAGATCTGCAAGAGTTCCTTTAAGTAAGTTAAAGTAATGGGCTCACAACACTGATGGTGTTTAAGAGTGTGTGTTAGTGAATGTTGCAATCAAAGGTCAGGACATGTGCAAAAAATACAAAGTAACAGAAAATTTGGTATATTCCAGCATCTTTAAATAGTTCATTGTCACTGCAAATTAAAGTAAAAGAAAGTAAGTGGTATATGAAGAATGAAACTTAACAATTTTTTTTCTTGCATTCTCTACCTCTTTTCTTAAGTTAAACACCTGATGATTCTTTGTGCTAAGAGGTTTAAAATTTCCTTGACCCACAAATAGGATGAATAGAATTCTAGTGGTTCAGAAGAGCTTACCTTATCCCCAGTCACTTAAATTACTTAGTTGATTAATTCACCTAAATAATGAAAACTAAACATACATAGGTACATACCTGAATCAAGTCTTTTTCAAATAACAAATACATAAAACAGGATTTGTAACTCTATTTGTAAATATATCCCACAAAAGAAAGCTTAATCTAATTCTTGAAAACTTGAATACTTTTTATCAGTTTTTAAAACACTTCTAATTTATAGCTTAGGATCTTTATTTTCAATCTTCATTAACAAGCACAGGGCAATAAAGATGGATCACTATATTAATAAAACAGAATTATTGTGTGTTATTTATACAGGAGAGCAATAAAATGAGACAGAGAAAATTAAGCACTCTAGCATGCTGTAATTTATGTCAAAATAAAGTCCTACTTTGAAATCAGATTCTGGCTTAAACAATGAAGTAGTGTTACAGGGCAACCGTGATATGAAATGGTTGCCTAACCTTTCCTCGTAACAGTAGGACAAATATTCAAAAGAGCAAAGGGGATGGGAATGTAAAAAAAAACAATGTTATATAGAATATTAAAAATCTTTTGACCCATTTAAAAGAGCGATCACTTAAGAAATACAATCTAAGACAAAGAAAAGTTAATGATGGTTCCTTCTCTCTCTCCATATTTAGTCAATATCATTTGAAAAGCTTCCTTTATAAGAGCGAATGAGGTAAAGTGTTTCAAATGTCCTCCCAGTACTCTCTGATGTTCTTGCTGGCCCTGACATTGAATCACAAGCTAAAGAAACACAAAGAAAACACTTGAGCATATTTAGAGATATTCAGTTCTTAAAGGAAGAATCTCCACAATCAAAAATGGCTTAAAAAGGAAAGCTGGTGCTAGAAGCTGACTGAAGCTTTACCCAACTGCATTTATCCCTATAAAAAATATAAAGGATCTCATTGAAATAAATTTTGAAATGAAATAAACTAAATATAGTTTAGTATCACAAAATCTCTGAGCCCTGATTTTGAAAATGCTTTAGAGCTATAATTTTTAATCTAACCCATCTCCCCACCCCCAAAGGTATGCAGCAGTATATCAGGGGGAAATGATAGCCAGAGATATAAATCTGTTGCTTCACTCTAGAGAGTCAATTTCACCAAATAATTTTGGGAAGAAGTTTTGATTTTTTTACACTTAAGAGATTTTTGTCACACCCACATACAACCAAAATTACTTTTTGGGTGTCAGCCTAGAAAGTAGAAGTTTTTTATGGGCAGTAAGTGACTGTCAAATTTTGTATTTCTGTTTTATGAGGAAGCCCAAAATATTAGCACTGCGGTCATGCTAAAGAGAGTGAGTCTGCAACAGAGAGTGGAATGGATTATGGCCTGGTTCTAGTCTTCAAAAGTGGTGTTTTTCACAGTAGGAATTTTTCATTTATTTTCTAAGTCCCCCCTTTTATTTTAATCTGACATACGCAAATCATTTTCTTACCAAATTTATCTCAATTTCTATCACTAATTAGAATTTTTTCCCCTAAAATATATGTCCTATCTTTCCATATTGTGGGACAATGAAAAGTACTCGAATTTAACAGTGTGTGTGATTTTAGTCTCTTGTTGCTTTTTTTTTTAATTTATTTATTTATGCATACAAGAGCTGGGGTGTAGGCCAGAGGTGCCGGGAGGGTGAGAAGATTCACCAGAAAAAGAGTGGGGAACCGAACAGGCAGATTTACTGGAATACACCTGAGGGAAGCAGCAGGCGAGGCAGGAGAGGTCTGCTGTGCTATGTGGGTCAGATCCCTGGCCAGGGATTGAACTCGTGCTGCAATGGCTGTGGATTGCTTCACAGTGCTGAGCCTTAACCCCTTTTGCCACCAGGGAGGTCTTCTTGTTCCTTTTGAACCTTAAAAGTTTAATGATTTTTTAAATTATTATTTAGCAATCAAAATGATTTTGAGACTCAAAAGAGACAGTGTGAAGAGAACTTCTCTGAATTGCAAGTTTTCTCAACTGTAAAATGTTTATTGCCTTAAATAGCCTTCCCCACCTCTATAAAACTATAGTGTAGTTTATGAACGTGTAACTAATATGTCCCCAAAACTTAATTCAGAGAGTATGAATTATTTGCCATCATTAATCATGACCAGTACAAGGTTTGACACAGGAAACAGTTTTTAAAAATAAAAGGAAAATGAAGTGGGTAAATGTTAAATATTGGCTCTGTCGATTCCAGTCAAGATATCTAAGCCACACCATTATTTTAATAGTGTTACACTGAAGAATTCAAAGTGTAGAAAGTAAACTTGATGGTTTTAGGAATATAGTATAGCAAAAGTAGCTATATTCAAGAGAAGCATATAGAATGATTCAAAATTGAAGCTGGAGAAGTGCTCACTCAGCTGACACTCAGACCTCTAAAGATGAAGAATTTGTTGATTGATGCTACAATCTCAAACTCAGTAGAGGGAAGAGAGGGTTGGCTGATTCCTCTAAGTAGGTGGAGAAAATTTTCCTCCAGTTCTCATCTCCCTTTTGAATGCTCAGTTGGCAGAGTCTAACAGAGCCAGCTATGAGCTGGCAGAACAGAAATGACAGGCAGAGTTCCAGTACCAGCATCACCAAGCAGATTATAGAAGGGTAGGTTTGGAGGTGCACAGTAGCTTCATGATTGGCTCCAGTGGATGAGAGAATAAAGAAAAAAATGAGCTAAGGAATGAGTCAATCATTTAGTCAGTGACAGACTGTGTAAGAATCTAAGCTCCTTGCAAAGAATATGCGTTGGAGAAAGGAAATTTTGTTCAATAAATGGTGCTGGGAAAACTGGGTTGCTACATGTAAAAGAATGAAGCTTGACTACTACCTCACACCATGCACAAAAACCAACTCAAAATGGATTAAAGAACTACACATAAGACCTAAAACCATAAAATATATAGAAGGAAATATAGGCGAAACACTACATGACATACACCTCAGTAACATCCTTAAAGAAACATCACCCAAAGCAGTGATGGTGAAGGCAAAGATAAATAGCTGGAACTACATCAAATTGAAGAGCATCTGTACAGCAAAAGAGACAGTAACTAAAACAAAGAGACACCCCACTGATTGAGAGAAAATTTTTGCACACAACACTAATGATAAAGACTGATCACAAAAATCCTCAAAGAGCTGATGAGACTCAACAAAAACAAAGTAAATGATCCAGTCAAAAAATGGGCAGAAGAGCTAAAAAAAAAAAAAATCCAAAGAGGAAATGCAAATGCCCAACAGGCATATGAAAAAATGTTCAACGTCACTTGTAATCGGGAAAATACAAATCAAAAATACAATGAGACACCATCTTACACCAGTGAGAATGGCACATATTAAATAAATAAATAAATAAATAAATAAATAAATAAATAAACTAGCAACAACAATTGTTGACGAGGATGTGGAGAAAAAGGAACTCTCCTGCACCGCTTGTGGGAGAGCAAACTGGTCCAACCACTATGGAAAGCTGTATGGAGATTCCTCAACCTGCTAAAGATAGAGCTTCCATATGATCCAGCAATTCCACTCCTAGGTATTTACCCAAAGGACACAGAAACATTAATTCTGTGTCCTTTGGGTAACATGGACCTAGGAGTGCACCCGCACCCCTATGTTTATAGCAGCACTATTTACAATAGCTAAGCTATGGAAACATCCCAAATGCCCAGAAATAGATGACTGGATCAAGAAGATGTGGGCACATATACACAATGGAATATTACTCAGCAATCAAAAAAGATAAACTCATGCAGTTTGCAGCAACATGGATGGAGCTGGAAGGGATCATGAGGGATCATGAAGGGATCAGTGAAATAAGCTAGAAAGAAAAAGAAAAATACCGGATGGTCTCACTCATAGCAGGAATTTAGAAAACCTAAATAAGGGACCAGGAAAAAACCGAATTATAATAAAAGTAAAATTCAAAATAAACAAGCAACTATAAACCAGAGACATGCTACAGAGGGCAGGGTGGGGAAAGAAGGGAGTACGGTCAAAACAAGGCAGGTGGAATTGTATGGGGACTATAACCAAGATGAAAATGCATACATTGTGCAAAAAATGAAAAATGATGTAAAAAAGTATAAAATTAAAAAAATAATAAAAAAAGAATCTAAGCTCCTTGTAGTGCATCTATATTCTCCAAAACTAGATAGAAGCTGAAATGTATGGGTATCACATATAAATGTACTAGATAAGTTTCCTATTTAGAAGAACCTTATGGGAAATTGTTTTGCAAAACAAATAATCACTCAATAATCTATTGGTGCATAAATCATATTTGTATACTTTTGTTTTACTTAAGCAAATTGGATCTATATTGCAAAATAAGAGATTCACGAAACAAGCATCATTATAAAACTGCTAAGACCTGCTTGACTCACAGAGGACTTCCTCATCATAATAATGTGAACGAAGGTGCACAATTTTATGACTGGCAAGATGATAAAATTCTGTGTGTCCTCACTCCTCCCCTGGCCCAACTTTAAAGATACTAGAGCATGTTGATAGAAATGGACTACATTGATCAAGCAAAATTTCGAACTTTGAGAAAATATTAAGAAAGAAAGTATGTTGGCTTGGAGGTTGTGTGTTAGATGGAGTTATATTGAATTGTCCTATAACAGAAGAAAGTCTACTATCTGACAAAAAAGAATGGAGTGTGGGATAAAACTATGGCAATCTAATTTTGCCCCAATGCATACTGTCCTGGGTAAATCACTGCTTTCTCTTCCCTCATTGCCATGACCAATAGGACTCAAAAAAAAAAAAAAAAAGTGACATCAGCCAAAAACTTTCTCTGCTATCCTCTACTCCCTCCACAAATGAGAGTAATCATACTTTCAAGAAAAATTTGTTGGGGAATATATAATCCCTGCATTAGAGAAGTGGAAAAGTTATTTATACACTTTTTACAAATGCATGAAGTAGTCAGACAAGAGATCTATAACTTATCTTACAGTTCTTACCCCTACTTTCTAAATCCCCCCAGGAGATGGGTAAGCTAACACTTAAGTTTTATCTTTTCAACCTGATTTCTCATCACCAGCAAATGTAGCTATATTCTTATAAAACAAGAAATATATAGATAATTAAGAAAGGCAAAAGCTATAATACAAGAACAATTCAGTAATCCTGATGGAACCAAGACATACTACAGTTAAAAAAAAAGTAAGAATACTAAAGACAAAGATAAAACTTTTAACTTAATCAGGAGTAAATTGCTAAAAAGAAAGACAAATGACAGTGGCATCAAATACTTCAAGGCACAAAAGAGAAACTGGAGTGATATTTAAAAGTATTTAGAAGAAAGAGAGTTTGACTCTGAATATTATATCTAGCTAAATTATCAGTTAAATATATTGAAAATGCAAAGCTTAAAAAGGTTTTGCATGTAAGAAACCATTTTTGAAAACACTGTTGGAAAACTAAGGACATCCAAGAAGTTGCTAAAGATGTATGATAATTTAGCAAATTTTAGCATTATTTTAGATCAGTCAAAACATCACTTCCAAAGTAAACCCAAAAACCTAAGACAAAAACTGTAGGTAATAACAACATGGGGGGAGTAGCAGAAAATGGGGGGCTGGAGGAAATGGAGGAAATAAAGACTATGTGGGAAAAAGGTAAAAGCATTATCAAGTATAAGAAATTGAAAAAGGAAAATTAAGCACATATAGGAGAATTATTCCATATGGAATACAATAGAATGTGTAACTTTCACAGCAACAGGAAAATCAATAGAAAAAGGGAAACAAAAAATGGTATATGGCAGAAGTTTTGAATATAACAATAATTAAAATAAATTTAAATGTCATAATTTACCAACAAAAATAAAGTAACATACTGTTATAAAGTAGCATACTGAATAATAAAATTAGCATCTTTTATAAATTATGTAATAGGCAATGTATTAAAACTAAAGTGATATAGGAATTTAAAATTAAAAGAAAAAGATTCTACCTATGAAATATCCCAGTCTTATATATTTTCCTTATGTGTCACATGTCAAAGTCCTAAGTATGCAGCTTACTTATTTCGTCTGAATGTTTAGAGAATTTGAATACTGAGGAATAGAATTTTATATCAATGGGGAAAAGTATGTAAATCAATTATAAACCTGGGACTACAACAAAGCCAGCTCTTCATATTCATTTTCCTTCATAGTCATTTACAGAAACATAACAAGAAATATGATCTTAAAGTCAGAACAAAAAAGCTGGATACGATAGAGGAAAAAAATGCTATTCTGAGTCAGAATTCTGGATGTGAATTCCATCTCTGTTTCTCACAGGTTACATGTTTCCATCAGTACATTTCTTGATCTTTATGAGACTTGTTCACTCAGCATTTATATGAGGATTCAAAAGATTTCCATAAAATTTATGGTGTAAGGAATTATGCAAATAAACTCAATGAGTGCTGCTTCAAAGTGTTTGGAAATAATCATAGAACATTTCAAGAAAGCACTACCAAATTTTGAATCATACATTTTGACAAAATAAATATTAAGTGCAACTCTACCAAAAGTGTGAATTATATTCATCCAGTTGCAGAGACTATTTTTCAAGACATGTCTCAGCAACAGTCATTTTAATCTAACTCATTTGGATTAGCCCTCAAGGTAGGCAAAAAAAAAAAAGTTCTTTTATTTTTTTCCTAGATGATTCTTCACAGTTCTGATGTTCCTGTATGAAGCATTTAATTCAATGGTTCTCAGTGATGGAAGGGATGCAATATTTTGTGAACTTCATGGACAATTTGCATTGATGGGAAGAATGCCTCAATAAAAAAGTAATCTGGTGCTGGAACTCAATAGAATAAAAATGTGAGGAACATGAGAATTTCACTAAAATAAGAGAATAGCTGATTTTTATTGGAATTGGAAGAAAAATTATTATTCTACACATGAAAATATCATGTATTATCATGTAGTATGTTCAACATGGTTACCTGATAGTGATCTTTTATACTCTTCGATTTTGGGGAAAGCTACACACCATGTCCATATACAGGTATGTGATAAATCAGAACATGAATGGGCAATCGCATGACCAGACTTCTGGAAAGAAATCACAGTGGCTCACATGTGACAATCCAGAATGTGTAATTGAATAGAGGAAGTAGTAGTCACTGTTTTGACTACTTTAGAAATAGGTCATCCTATGACTGGATAAAGAAGATGTGGTACATATACACAATGGAATATTACTCAGCAATCAAAAAAGATAAACACATGCAGTTTGCAGCAACTTGGATGGAGCTGGAAGGGATCACGCTCACCGAAACAAGCCAGAAAGAAAAAGAAAAATACCAGATGTTCTCACTCATAGCAGGAAACTAGAAAACCTAAATAAGGGACAAGGAAAAAGAATAACTATAAGAAAGAAAAAATCAAAATCAACAAACAACTATGAACCAGAAACACTCTATGGGGGGGGGGCGGCAACAGGGAAAGGAGGGATTGGGGTCAAAATAAGGAGGTTGCAATTGTATGGGGAATATAAAAATTAAATTTAAAAATAAAATAGGTCATCCTCGCTCACCCAAAAAAGCAAAGATTTTAGTTTGTCAAGTCAAAGATTCTCAAAGACCCAGTTTCTTGAGTAAACAACTTGGTCATTTCATAAAAGAACAATATTCAATGACAAATAAGAGGATACTTTCTCAGCCATCGAAGTACCCCAGCAAACCAATCCTTTACTCAGCCTTAGAAAAAGCAGCTGTTGTCTGCCCTTTCACTCAGGAAAAAAAGAAAAAAAAAATGGCCACAGAGGTCTCAACAGCTGTCACGGGCAGAAATGAAACATGGAGAATTCCAAATGGGATAAATAGCGTTGGCAACACAATAAAGATGTGGTGAATTAAAAATGCACCAGGCCACTTCCTCTAGATCTCCCTAGCCTTCCATCAAAAGCAACTGAGACTAATTAAATCAAACCAAGTATTTCAACTGACAAATAAAAGGATTGGTCTAGCTATGAATTCTCTTCTCTGTTTGATGTGATTAATGTTGCATTATACCACAGACGGCCACTTGATAAGTGGTTAAACCATGATGCACTTGGCATTTATGAAAGAATTTTTGTCATTTTTGCTATTGATGCTTTTAAAGCTTGACCGCACAGTGCTGAGCTTGGCTTTGACCGTACCAGGTTGAAGGCTGTCTATAGGAAAATAGTGAAATATTTTTATCCAATATGTTAACCCTGCTGTTTTCAACATGAGGCAAGATATTAGAATCTTTACTCAATTTCAGATCAAAGAAATGATCCTGATTTATATATCCATATATTTATTTTTAAACTGCTTAACTAATTCCTGTTGACAAAAATAGTTCACATAATAGTTTACATAATAGTTCATAGCAGATATTATTGTCACAATTTCATTATTACTAGTTTTATAATCACATTGATCTTACTGTAGCTCATATTTTTAATAATACATTTCTCCACCAATCCTTAATTTTTTACTTCCATTTCAATCGTTTTAACATATTTAACATATTTCAGCATATTTGTATTATGTATAATGCTACATATTGCCCAGAAAAGCATTAATAAAGAACTACAGTGCCTAAAACTTTTCAAACTCTTTAAGCTTCTGCTATTGAACAAGGACTCATAAGAATTAATACTAGCACTAGCAAATGAATGTGTTATTCATAACAAATGAGTTTAGAGAGTAGGGAATAATTTCTTTAAATAGATCTTAATGAATGTTATAGGAAAAAGAAAAAAAATCCATTATAGAATGCATGTAAGTACCATTACCACAAAGACAAACTTATATGAGAATCTATTTCAAAGCAGTGCTTCTTTTTAATGACATAATTTCCATAAGAATTTTCACTTTACATTAAACTATCTCCAAATTTGTATTTATCATTATGGGTCCTCTTTTTTACCAAACTCACTTAGGGCAGCCAAAGATGGCTATGCTTACTAGATCACTTGGTAGTAATTTTTCATGCATTAGAAAAATGTTCATAATTTTTAGGCTCAGATAGATGAAAAAATTATTTAAATGGAAAGTATGTGGTAAATGTAATGTGAATAATAGCTTAGAAGAATTGTGATTAACCCAGACTTGCATTCAAATAATTAGAAATAAACTATTCCACACTCTTGATGGAAAGGTGAGATAATTCATGTAGCATTCTCAAAAATACATCAACCATTTTATTCACTATATTATTCACATATACTTATGTTCAAAAATAGATCACAAATATATATAATAATAGTTATGTTGCCCAGACCATCACCACTATTATTAGTCTTAAAACAGTAATCACTCTTTGCCTTGGGCACCCCCCAAGATCCTGGTGTTGCTATGGGCCGCTGCTCCTCCCGGTGTTACTGATATTGTAAGAACAAGCCCTACCCAAAGTCTCGTTTCTGCCATGGGGCCCCTAATGCCAAGATTCGCATCTTTGACCTGGGGCGGAAGAGGGCAAAAGTGTATGAGTTCCCACTCTGTGGCCACATGGTATCAGATGAATATGAGCAGCTCTCCTCCGAAGCCCCGGAGGCTGCCTGTATTTGTGCCAACAAGTACATGGTGAAAAGTTGTGGCAAAGATGGCTTCCACATCCGAGGGCGGCTCCACCCCTTCCATGTCATCGGCATCAACAAGATGCTGTCCTGTGCTGGGGCCGATAGGCTCCAGACAGGTATGCGGGGTGCCTTTGGGAAGCCTCAGGGCACCGTGGCCATGGTCCACATTGGCCAAGTCATCATGTCCAACTGCATCAGCTGCAGAACAAGAAGCATGTCATGGAGGCTCTGCGTAGGGCCAAGTTCAAGTTCCCTGGAGGCCAGAAAATCCATATTTCCAAGAAGTGGGGCTTTACCAAGTTTAATGCAGATGAGTTTGATGACATGGTAGCTGAAAAGCGGCTCATCCCAGATGGCTGTGGCATCAAATACATCCCAAATCAAGGTCCCCTGCACAAGTGGTGGGCCCTGCACTTATGAGAGTGGAAGAGCTGTCCCCTTGTTAGTGACACAAATAAAAACCGCATTCTTAACCACACACACACACACACACAAAAAAAAAAAAAAAAAAAAAAAAATCAATGTAGGATCAGTATTGAACAGCAATTTTCAAAACCTCTATGTATATCCATCAATGTGTGGTCATCCCTAGTAGAGGTCAAGGTGACCATCTCTGAAGATAGCACATTCGTAAGGAATTGCCTACATGCTCTACATTTCCAAGCATTCTCCTAGAAAATGTCTGGTCCTTGAGTGCTCTTTCTTATTTTAAACTGAAACAATATAGCTGGCCTAATTTGAAGTACAGAACTTGCATTCAACTAAGCTATGTTCCCAATCTCATCATCCACCTCCAAGACATGCACTCAGCAGACACTCCTGGAGTGGAGCTCATTATTCCAGGGCTTCTCTCCAGCCATCAGCCCAGGCAGCTAATGTCATTATTTCCCAAGGAGAAGGATGACTAAGCATTTGAGCACAAGCTTAGCAGTCAAACAACCCTCCTTTTATTAATTTCCCCTTCCTATGCAGAAGGCCATTGGTAGCCCAATCGTGCTAAGAAGTTTTGTTCATAATAATGCTTAAGTCGGGCCTTCCTAGTGGCTCAAGGAGTTGAGTCTCAGCACTATGAAGCTCTCTGCAATTTGATCCCAGCCAGGGAGCTGACACATATGGCACAGCAGACCTCTCCTGCCTCACCCACTGCTTCCCTCAGCAGTGTATTTCAGTAGCTCTGCCTGTTCTGCTCCCCACTGTCTCTGGTGAATCCTCTCACTCCCCGCACCTCTGGCCTGCACCCCAGTATGCATAAATAAATATTTTTAAAAAGTGCTTAAGTCTGGGAAAAATTGTCAGGAAAGTTACTCCATAAAAATTGGCAAAATGGGGCCTGCCTGGTGGTGCAAAGGGTTAAGTCTCAGCACTGTGAAGCTATCTGTAGCCTCTGCAGCACAAATTCCATCTCTAGCCAGGGAGCTAACCCACATGGCGCAGCAGAACTCTCCTGTCTCGCCTGCTGCTCCTCTCAGCAGTGTATTTCAGTAGATCTACCTATTCTGCTCCCCACTCTCTCAGGTGAATCCTCTCAGCCCCTGCAATTCTTACCTACACCCCAGCTCTTGAATTCATAAATAAATAAAATAAATCTTTAAAAAACTGACAAAATACATTCCTAATTTGTGTCATTTGCTTAATAAAATCCAACATTGTGCATTATTTATTAGAAATTTTGTGGGGAGAATTTGAATTCAAAGATAAGACTTCTATTTTAAGTGTTCTGGTTGTATAATATTCATCATGAGAACCCTGTTATATTTCTAATATAGCCTAAGAATTAAAAGACATCAATTTTTATAGAAATATGTTTTTATGTGTATAGAATACATTTTTTGCAAATATATCAAGTTCTCATTTTAAGGTGATTATTCTTGTTTTTTTTTTTTCATTCGGATCATGAACTTTGAACCACTTTCCAAAGCTAATCAAATGCACTCATTATATCTTCTTTTGTTGGTCATAAAGATTACACCCTCAATTCCCTTCCATTAATTATTGTTATTCAGGTTTTCTATTTATAATTTTTAATTATTTCAGGAAGGATGCAGTGAAACTGTCTTTCTTTGCCAGTGAAAAAGCTCAACTTTTGATTACCTCCTATTATTTTTGTATACTAGACAGCCTCTGAAGCTTCTGTTTAGCTTTGCTTTGCTGCTTTCCAGGGAAGACTCTCAAGACCCTCCCATTATCATGGACATCTTGAAACATGTCCATCTCATCTTTCCTGTTATTAGAATTACAGAACAACCAGTTTAATGGCTGATTCTTGATCATGTATTTCACAGTTTGGACTCACTCTTATATCATACTTATATATGTGAATTGAGCAAAGAAAATATTTAGGAGATGTTAGCCTTAGCCTTATAAGTTTTGATCATACCAATTTATACCACATAGGCCATGCACAGTAGTGTCTAGACTCTGTAACTCTAGATAGATACACACACACATGCTTTCTTAGGCTGCTGTACATGAGCAAAATTGCCCGTATTGTAGCCATTTGCTTACTTGACTATTTTTAAAATAATGTAAGCTTGTGTGTATGTATATGTGTGTGAACCGAGAGATACTCTTAGAGGCACAATTTATTTTGGTTTATGACTCAATAAATAAAATAGCCCATCATTTAAACCAACTCTTCAAATTTGCAATACCAAGATAAGGATGTGGTAAGGCATTTGTTTCATAGTCAATCATGGTTTCAGTGGGAGCTAAATAATAAATACTGTGGCACTCATAACCTCTCCTTCCTATATTTTACCCTTCTTCATTTGGTAGTTATTGGCAGATACTATTAGCAAATAAAGGTGATGGATGTTTCATGAATTCTTTCAGTTCCATAACACTCGTGATCAAGGTTATTCCCTCTGCTGGAACACTTGGTCCTACCTGAATCCCAACTTCACATGAATGGCTCCTACCTAACCTACATGTCTCAGCTTTGATGTTATTTACTCATGGAAGTCTTTCTTTACACCTGTGTTCAAGCTGATTGCCATCTTGCCTTTTTCTTACTGCACCTTGACCTTCACCAATTTAACATTATAAAGTAGTTGCAAGCTTGTTATCAATATAGGTTGCCCTAGCTTTGCAGATGTAGAACATTACTACTTGGTACAGTTTAGTAAGTTTCTTTTTAGGATCTGGAAACATTGTTGCCATTAATTCATAGTTAATTCTCAAACTGAGAATTAACTACTAAATTATACCTATTGGAAAGTCTCTACTTTCAGATGGTAGAAGAAAACTGATCTCCCTCTATATCATTTGTTCTGGAAGGGCAGGATGCAATTTTTCTGAGCTTGTAGTTCATCCCTGTGGCTATCACAGTGTCATACAAGGCCTCAATAAGTCCTCTTGAAGAAATGGATTTGCACTATTGTACAACTTTAAGATCACTACAATTGAGGACTTGTATAAACTGATCAGCAATCTATAAACCATTTGACCTGGGCCATTTCCATGATATAGTGAACATTTCAAATTCTTATTATATTCAGAGAAATTCAATTCAATTAATGTCTGAGAAAATCATAAAAGCACACAATAGTATTTGAGTTACTAGCAAACTATGAAATTCCATTAAATGCTCTCAAGTACTAATAAGAATGATATGCCACATATAAAATGACAGGCAATGTAAAAATAAAATGCATATTATAAGACAAGTCCACAGGGATGCAGACATATATAAAAAGAAAAAGATTAACTGTAACAGTACACTTAGCCATTGAATAGTCCTATCCATAAAGACCACTCTGAAGTTAGAACCCAATAACACCATCAAGAGATAAA